>NC_142603.1:15053584-15177343 GCF_041222555.1 Hakea prostrata
ATCAAGAGGCTTCTGTTCCCTCTCCCGACCCCTCTTATAGGGGTATCAGGAATATCAGGCCCGTGGCTGATGCTTCGGGTAAAGGGAAAAAACCGATGGTGGAGAGGTCTAATGTCTCTTCCTCCACCCGAACCAAAAGGAGGCATGACACAATTGATGCTTCCTCCCATAAAAAATCCAAAGCTTCAACGGATTGTGAGGAGGTCTTCACCCCCCAGTGGACCCTGAAGCTGACCGACAGGGTGACTCGGGATCCTGAGAAAGCTGCAGAGTGGAGCTCCCTCAGTCTTGCTCCTTCTGATCGCCAGGAATTTGAAGCCCTGGATGACATCTCCCTTGTTAGTCAATCTACAAGGTACCGGTCTTCTTGCTTACTTATTTTTTCATAATTTCTTATGACTTCTTCTGATATTTTCCGCCTTCCCAGGAATGTTGTGTTAAGCTTTTATCAACACATGGAAGCATTGAGCCGGGTTGGTCGCACCAGCTCCTTGCTGCAAACCTGTGAGGAGAATTTGGCCAAGGCCAATTCTGAAATAGACCGGCTGACTGCAGCTGTCGAGGAGCTGCAGAAAAAGCATGAGGAAGAAGTGATCTCCCTCAAGGAGGCCCTCGAAGCTTCGAAGATTCATGCAGCTGCTGCTGAGTGCGAGGCCAGGAAGCAAAAAGTAGCTGCCACGTTGTTCGGTGACAGGCTTGAATTCAAATGCAGGGAGCTCGAAGAACATCTGAAGTTGGCGATCCCTAGCAAGCCCGAGCATATAAAGCCAGAGCTTCGGAAGGAGTGTGTTCGGAAAAACCTGAACAGTGTACCTTTCTCCGAGTTGCTTGGTGCCTACAACATTCAAGCTTATCGCTTGGGGCAGAACGACGTTTGGGAGCGAATTCTCGCATCAATCCCTTCCTTTGATATTGCTCCCTTTCGTGAGGTGTGCCACAAAGAGGTCTTCGGGAAAGTTGGCATGGATCTCCCGGACTGGGCTCGGGAAGAAGATGATCCTTTTCCAGCTGACCCTCAATATGAGGCATACCTGGCTGACGAGCCGGCGCTTCCAGAGGAGAAATCACAAGCCGAGTCTCAAGTTGCTGCTGTAGAGGACTCAGCCGATGCCATTCTTGAGGAAGGCTCTTCTCAAGATCCTGAGAAAAGTCCTCCCGACCAGGGTCCCTCGGGCAACAATGAAGAAGAGGCTTAGGGAGTTATCTTTTATTGTAAAGATTTACCCTCTTATTAATGAATAGACATTTCTTTTTCATGTTGGCCTTTACATTTCCCCGTCTCCTGCCGAAATCTTGCCTTGAATATCAAAGTATAAATGATAAAACTTATCACTTAACTTTACATTCCTCACCGAATAATAATCTTGTAGAAATATTGTGAAGACGCGTTTCGGAAAGATGCATTAATCTTCCCCACTACTTCATTTATTGCAAAGTCCGCACGTTTCCCTTCTGCGAAGTTCAAACGTTTTCTTGCTTTTGTATACCATTCACTGTTTCCAATGAATCGGAAATACATCCATTATTTTAATGGCGGTGCGACGATTGGAGGTATCTCTGCGTCAGGTGCTCGTTTCCACATGTTTCCATGTGGCATCCCTCCGACCGTTGATCTTGCTTCCTGCGGATTTAGAAGCGCCATTTCGATCTAGGTCGTCGGTTGTCCTTAGCCTTCAACCGTCGTCTTAATACCTGAGGCTATTTAAAGCCTTCGTGGGTACTCTTCATCTATCGTGCTATCTGCAAGTTAGATTTGCTAAAGTGCTAAAGCGACATTCCGTCCTTTGGCCTGCTCCCGTATTCCTCGTACTCCAACAACAACTCTATCAACTTCTGAACAAGTGAGTTTCTTTATTACTCATCTCTTTCCCCACTTTCCCCCTGAGTAAACTGCACAGTAGTAATACTTGGGGTTTAGTTATTTGGTTTTGTCAGAAGTGATAGAAAACTAGGGTTTTCCCTCTTTTTGTCGTCGTTTGATTTCTGTACTGATACGGCTTGTTTGTTTGCATAGTGGCTCCCAAGATCAACCCGAACTTTATCTAAGCAAAATCTAGCAAGAAAATTGTTTCATCAGTGGTGGTTGGGGCCAGTGAGGTGGTTTCAGCTAGTGAATCCTCCAAGCGTAAGGCGACTGTTGTCGGTGAGTCTTCAAGTCAGATTCCCACAGTTTCTATTGATGCCGCTCATACGCCTCTTTTGCCCGAAGTGATCGCTCGTCTTTCCCATGAAGATCTTGATCACTCCGTTGCTGATGGTGCTGCCGACGCCCCTGCTGGTGAGATTGTTGGTGCACCCCCGAAGGAGACCCTTCGGGCATCTGAGGCAACTATGTTGGCATCTGATGAAGGTGTGGTCACAGCAGGTGCTGCTCCTATTTCCAATTCTAGTGCTTGTTTGGAATCCTCCTCCTCTCCTTTCGAGTTGAAGGATTTTGCCACCAGGAAGCGTCGTCGGGTGACAAGTGATGCAGCTCATCCTTCTCTTGATGTAGCTCATCCTTCTCATCGTTCGCCTGAATTAGTGTCAAACGAGTTTGACAGAGCGTTGGAATGGTGTACTGCTGCTCGAATGACTTCTGAGAGCGCAGTTCTTTCCAAACTTAATGAAGTCTTTACGAAGTCACTGGTGATGTAAGTCTTTCTTCATTATCTTCTGATTCTGAAAAATTACTCTTCTGCTCCTTTTTAACTCCGAAGTTGTTTGCAGGAGTCTTGCTGGTAACTTCCACAACCAAGTGGAAGCAGTTTCTAGGCTCAGTAGGTTGAGCAATGAAGTTTCCAGGCTTCGGGAAATCTCTGAAGCTAAAGATGCTGAGATTGCTCGCCTTCAGAAACTAGCTTGGGAGGTGGCAAGAGAAAAGAATTCAATGATCGGTCATCTTCAGTCGGACTTGGATGATGCCAGGGAGAAGATCCGGCGACTGGAGCGAGCAGTTGGAAAGTCAAGAGCCAAAGGATCTGAAACGTTACCTCAAAGGCAAGCTGTCGTTCCTTTGCCCGAATCCCTTCCAACTGATGTTCGCAGAGCTGCGTCTTCAAGTATTTACACAGTAAGCCCTTTGTTGATATGCTGAATGCTTATAACTTGCAGGCGTACCGGGATGGTGAGAACGAAGTATGGGAATCAATATTAAGGAATGATCCTCATTTTGATACTACTCCCTATAGTGTTGTTTGCCATCCTGAAGTATTTACCGACCTGGGTATTCCTCCTCCCGACTGGAGCAAAGATAAGATTGATCCTCCACCTTCCGATCCAGATATTATGCATTATCTAGAAGATTCTCCTGTTTATTCTCCCCTGGAAGAAGTCAATTATGACGAGCTCGTCTTGAATGCAAGTTTGGTCGAGGACCATACTTCTCCTGGACAAGCTGGACAAAGAGTATGAAATTGCGGAGGATTTTATGCATACCGAAATATTTTTTGTAATCCTCATTTCTTCTCTTCTTTACCTTGAATCCACACCAATGGTTGACTCATATGTTTGTTCTAGCAAAGTCTCGTCGATCTTGTATAACTTCTTAACAGTCACCGATGATGACTTTCTTTTTTGATCGAAGATTGTATCCAGCTTTTGTAATTGTTTTGATATTGGCCTCTTTTGATCTTTTGAAGAAATAAGAAATTAACTTCATCTTGAGCTTTGCTATTCACTTGAATTGCTGTTGAATTAGGTCTTAGTTGTTTGAAACAATGCCTTTACTTAAGGATTTCCGGAGAAATACAATAAGTCTGAGAAGGAACTCACTCGGGTTTTAAACCGATGCCTTTACTTAAGGATTTCCGGAGAAATACAATAAGTCTGAGAAGGAACTCACTCGGGTTTTAAACCGATGCCTTTACTTAAGGATTTCCGGAGAAATACAATAAGTCTGAGAAGGAACTCACTCGGGTTTTAAACCAATGCCTTTACTTAAGGATAATTCAAAAATTCAATAAGTCTTGAAGGAACTTACTCGGGTTTCAAACCGACACCTTGCAAAAGGAACTCACTCGGATTTTCATCCGATGCCTCGACTTAAGAATGTCCGAAAAAATTCCATAAGTATTGAAGGACCCACACGAATTTTCATCCGATGCCTTATAGTTGGATCTTGTTCTTGAATGTAGTGTATGATGCCCCCCAATCAAAAGATAGTTTGTTGAAAGCCAAAAATTGCATTGATTGAGTTGAAAATGATTACATCGCGAACAAAATTGAAATCATCATCAAGGATAAAACTTTTTGAGATGCCTGGCATTCCACGAACGATCCAACTCTTTCTGGGTGTTGATGTTCTTCAGCCTGTAAGCTCCTGAACCAACTGGTTTTACAACCATATAAGGTCCTTCCCAGGAAGGGTCCAATTTTCTTTGGTGACGGGGGTCGGAAGCTAGGGTGTTTCTCAACACCAAATCTCTGGCTAAGTACCGACGATTCTTCACTTGAGTATTATAATGAGACGCTATCCTTCTTTGATAATGTTGAGTTCGTGCTATTGCCTTTGCCCGAACTTTGTCCAACAGATCAAGACTATCAAGCAGTCCTTGTTCATTTGCTTTTTCCTCGAACTCACGATCCCTTAATGTCCCCGCCATTATCTCCACTGGTGCCAATGCTTCGGATCCATATGCCAACCTGAATGGAGTTTCTCCTGTGGGTGTTCGAACCGTAGTTCTATAAGCCCACAATACATTATGAAGTTCTTCGACCCAAGAAGCTTTGTCAGCTTCGAGTCTTCTCTTTATTCCTTCCAGTAGCGTTCGGTTAGTAACCTCTACCTGTCCATTGCTCTGGGGGTATGCCACTGAGGACATACGATGCTCGATCATATATGTTCCGCAAAATTGCTCAAATTGCGGACAGTCGAACTGAGTACCATGGTCAGTGACGATAATCTTTGGAATCCCAAAGTGATATATGATTGATTCAAGCACGAATTTCTCCACTTTTTTCTCAGTAATTGCTGCTAGTGCACTGACTTCAACCCATTTTGTGAAGTAATCAATTGCTACTATCAGATATTCCCGTCCGCCTGATGCCTTGGTGAATTTGCCCATGATATCAATTCCCCACATCGCAAAGGGAATGGGATCTAGAATTGAAGTCATGGTTTCCGCTGGACGCTTCAATACTGTAGCATGAATTTGACAGTTACCACATCGACGAACATATTCCATAGCAGCCTCTTGGACCTTAGGCCAATATAACCCAAGTCTCAGAATTTTGTGAGCCAGGGCTCGTCCACCCATGTGAGCTCCACAAATTCCTTCATGAACCTCAGCCAAAGCTGATTTTGCTCCTTCGGGGCCTATACATCTCATAAGGGGTCCAGAATAAGATCTTTTGTATAGTCTCCCATTCTGAATGACAAATCTAGCTGATCGAATCTTGATCAACTTTGCCTCTTTTGGATCCTCAGGTAATTTGTTATCTCTTAGATACTCGATTATCGGATCCATCCAGCAACGTTCTGCTTCAATATAAGAAATTTCTTTCTCATGCTAACTTGGAAAAGTTATCTCTTCAATATAGACCGAAGGGTCTAGATTCTTTTCTTTGGCATTGGCTAGTCGGGATAGCTCATCTGCCACTGAATTTTCATTCCTCGAAATCGAGATATCTTCAAATTCCGAAATTGGTTTTGAAATGCCCGCACTATCTCTTGATATTTCGCAAGCGTGGTTCTTTAATACCATACTCCCCCTGGACTTGGTTGACTATAAGTTGAGAGTCACTATAAATAGTAACATCTGCAATAGATAATGCTTTTGACAACCGAAGTCTTGCTATCAGAGCTTCATATTCTGCTTCGTTATTACTTGCTTCAAATGCAAATCTCAAAGCATATCGAATAATAAATCCTGCTGGACTTTTTAATAGAATTCCAGCTCCTACTCCATCTTTATTACTCGAACCATCCACATATACCTCCCAAGTGGTTGGTATAATGGGATCCTCGATGGTGGATTCCACCGGTGCAGTAGTTTCTACTACAAAATCGGCTAATGCCTGAGCCTTGATTGTAGTTCTGGGCTTAAAGCTCACTTGGAACTCGCTGAGTTCAACTGACCAGGACACCATCCTTCCAGACAAATCAGGTTTATTAAGAACTTTACTAAGAGGAAAAGTTGTAAATACCTCAATTGGATGAGCCTGAAAATATGGCCTTAGCTTCCGGCGGCCATCATGAGAGCCGAGCACGCTTCTCAATCTCGTGAATATCTTGTCTCCGCATCTAGCAACACGTGACTTACATAGTAAATCGGCCACTGTTTTTTATCTTTTTCAGGAACAAGTACTGCACTGACCGCTGAAAGGGACGCCGCTAGATATACCTGTAATATTTCCCCCTTCTCTGGTCTGGACAAGATCGGTGGTTGTCCAAGTGCTTCTTTTAACTCCTCGAAAGCTTTCTGGCACTCTTCAGTCCATTTTGCTTCCTTACTGCCCTTCAGGTCTTTAAGTGCCTTGAAGAAAGGCAAACAATTTTCTCTAGACTTGGAGATGAATCGATTCAAAGCAGCAACTCTCCCTGTTAAACACTGCACATCACGAACAGTTTTGGGAGCCTCCATATCAACCAGAGCTTGTATTTTGGCAGGATTAGCCTCAATTCCCCTCTGTGATACCATGAAGCCCAAAAATTTGCCCGAGGAGACTCCAAAGGCACAATTTTCTGGGTTTAGCTTCATTTGATATTTTCGCAGTACCGAGAATACCTCAGTCAAATCTGCAATATGATTTGCTTTTGTAAAGCTTTTCACTAGCATGTCGTCAACATAAGCTTCAACATTCTTTCCTATCAGCTCTTTGAAAATCTTGTTGACGGCCCTCTGATATGTTGTTCCTGCATTCTTCAGGCCAATAGGCATGACCTTATAATAATAGCTTTCACGATCAGTCATGAAAGCCGTATACTTCTCATCCTCCTTATTCATAAGGATCTGATTATACCCTGAGTAGGCATCCATGAAACTTAAAGTTTCATATCCTGCAGTCGCATCTATCAAGAGGTCAATCCGAGGCAACGGATAGCAATCTTTAGGGCAAGCCTTATTAAGATCTATGTAGTCTGTACACATCCTCCACTTCCCATTCGCCTTTTTTACCATTACCACGTTGGCCAACCAAGTTGGGCATTCAATTGGTTCTATGAAACCAGAATTCTTGAGTTTTTCAACTTCGCTACGAACGGCTTCATATTTTTCAATGGAGAAATTTCTTCTTTTCTGTATCACTGGTTTCGCCTTAGGATCTATCCAGAGTTTGTGCTCTGCGACGGCCCAATTGATTCCTGGCATGTCCTCAGCAGACCATGCAAATACATCTTTATTCTGTTGAAGGAATAACTTCAACTCATCTTTAAATTCCTCCAGCTGTTCAGACCCGATATAAGTAATCTTCTTCTTATCCTCGATACACAGTTGGATTTGCGCCAGCTTCTCCACTGGTTCGGGCCTTTGCATTTTTGCTTCTTCTTGATCGTCTCGAACTTCTATAGGTAGGGTAGTCACCTTCCTCGGGCCCTCCTTGTCTTTTAAATAGGCAACGTAACATTGCCGAGAGATCCTCTGGTCAGAGGAAACTTGACCAATTCCCATATCAGTCGGGAATTTTATCTTCAAGTGTTTTGTATAAACAATAGCACCTATCTTGGATAAAGATGGTCGCTCGAGGATAACATTATAAGCTGGCAGTTCCTGAACCACCAAAAAATTGATTCGGACGGTTGTTTCCTTAGGAAAACTTCCAATAGATAAGTCCAACTGGACAGATCCTTCCGCCACCACAGACGACCCTGCAAAACCATATAGATGTGTGGATGAAGGCTCCATCAAGTCCTCATCCACCTTCATTTTTTGATACACTTCGTAAGAAATTAGGTCAACTGCAGACCTTGTATCAACCAAAACTCTATGCACTTCCCGACGTGCAATCTCTACCTTGATGACTATGGCATCATCATAAGGTAAACAAACGCCTCTTTCATCCTCCTCGCCAAAGGTGATAGAATCTTCACCATTCAGCTTCTTTCGCTTCTGTGTCTCTCCAGTTCCGACAAATTTAGATTTTGTCTTCAAACTGCGGAGTGACTCGGGCTCTGGTCCTTCGAAAATGGTAAGGATCGGTGACCGAGTAGCTTCCGTCACCTCCTTGCCCTTCATAGACTTCGGAGCCTCCCTTGATCGTTCTGAACTAACCGAACGATCCCTTTTAGAAGCAGCCGCGCGTGGCTCACGTGGCTCCTCCCTTCTTCTGCTAACAAAATTGGACAAGTGTCCCTGAGATATTAATCTCTCAATATCTGCTTTCAGATGACGACAATCATTTGTATATTAGACCATAGTCCTTGTGGAATCGGCAATACTTTTCTCGATCCTGCTGCTCTCCAGGTTTCAAAAGAATTTTAGGTGGCCACTTCAAAATATTTTTTCTTTTGATGATATTTAGAATATTAGCCCGAGGAACATTCAATGGAGTATATTCACTTTTACCGGGAGACCTCTGGCACCAAGCCTGAGTTTTTCCAACCCGATCACAGACATTTTTCTTCGGCTTCTACTTCTACTCAAGAGCCTTCTGTTCCTTATTGGAGACTTTGTTATCTTCTTGGCGCGCATCTAGGATCTCCATAACTTCGGCCTGCTTCTGGCATCTCTGTACCAACTCAGCATAAGTTGCAGGCATATCCTGTAGTAATAACTCCAGGAGTTTCCGGTTAGTGAGTCCAGTGAATAGAGTAGTTTTGGCTACTTGTTCATCCAAATTTTCTATCTCCATCATTACTTTGTTGAATCTTTTCAGAAACTCTCTAATCGATTCGCTTTTTCCTTGTCTGACAGTAAACAAGGTTTCTTCCGTTTTCTTGACCTGTATCCCACTCTGGAATCGCCCTATGAATTTGCGCGCCAATTCATCAAAATTTACGATCCTTCCAGATGGGAGGTTCGAAAACCACTTTTGTGCTGCTCCGGTTAAAGATGAACCAAAAACCCTGCATAAAATTTCATCAGAATTACCTGAAACTGCCATGGTCTGCTGATAATAGCCAATGTGGGCCGTTGGATCTCCGGAGCCATCGAATGTAGAAAAGGTAGGCAAACGAAAGTTATGGGGAAACTGATATCCCGCAATTGGCTCGGCAAAGGGGGTCTTCCGAATGACTGAGTAAATATCCCCAGTCATCCTTCCTTTAGCCAACTGCCCTAACTTCTGATTGATGTTGGCCAATTCCTGACCAATCTGGGTCAGGTGATCTTCAGCGATATGATCACGACCTCGATTAACACGGTCATCACGTGCTATTCAATCATCACGAACAGCCCGTCCTTCCCGAACATTCCGCTCGTCTCGAACTGCTCGATCATCACGACCGGTTCTTCTGACAGTTGGTGAGTGAGTTCTCACCCCTGTGTCCAACCTTGTATTTGAATCGGTTGTACTTTCCTGTGGTCTGTCGAACCGATCGTCCCGCCTAGGTTGATCGTCAACTCGTATTGGTCCTCGGTCGCCTTCATAAAAGTTCTGATCGATATTCCGGTCTTCAGCCAATCTTTGATCACGTGGTTGGTCACGTGGTAACGCGCGCCTCCCTGAATCGTGTTGATCAGGTTCTTGTGGTAAAACCACTCGTCTGGTGAGCATGCGGAGTGCTTGGCTCACCTCCAAGAGTTGAATCCTTACCTGATTCAATTGATCTTGGAATGTATCAGGAGGATTACGTCCTCCCTGACCACCATCTACTTCGATAGGGTTTTGGCTTCCCTGGGGAACATCTGGATTATTCACTCCGGGATCTGAACACCGGAATCGCGCTGTGCAGCGGCTGCTGCCGATCTAGTCACCATGGCTTTACAAGTCTTTCCCGCAGACGGCGCCAAATGATGCATCTAAAATCTACTCAGCCCTTAGATCTCCTCGTGATGACCTGCGAAACGAAAGCGTCAGATGTGGCCCGACCGCGGGGGTCGGGAGTCCACCTCCGAAGGCTAAGTCAGTTGATGAACTTAATCACAAACGACTCTGCTAGAAGCACAGAGCTAAGGAATAAAGAACTGGGAAAGGTGATCTAGATCGTAAGCCTCTGATAGTTTACGTCTACCAGTATGTATTTGAATCTGAGTCCCTCACCTCGTATGGCAGTGAGGTTTATATAGAGTGTACCTTCGAATCTCCTTCGTTGGATGCACTTGAGCCTTCTTCGGGTAGTCATTGGATCTTATCAAGTAGATCCGTTGAGCGATAGACTTCTACTAGTTTGGACTAGTAGAGGACTTCTCAGATAACCTTTAGGTTATGCAATGTTTATCCCTTCTATAATGATTAGCCGCAGCCGTCAATTCGAGTCTGCCATCATTAGATTATTTAACCTAATCCATAAGTTGAATTAGGGCATGCTTGTAGCTAAATAAGTTTTCTTCCTCAGCAAGCCACCTTACGGATTCGGTTCTCTCTGGAGCGAGTCGATTCCTTCTGTCTCGACCGGAGTCGAGGATCAAACCAGGTATGAACCCGGTTCGATCATATTTTCTCCATATCACATAGCAGGTTGTCACCACTATGCCAGAAACAAATCTATGCCCCCAAAGTCTTATTGTATGCATGAACTTCACAAATATCTATTATGTGTCTTGGGTGAGATTTTCTTGTACATCCATGTATATACATGTTCATATTTTCAATCATTGAATGGACATGATACAACATAGCGCTTCTCAATCCATTCAAATTATTGAAAACACCACAAACACTTGTACATTGCTATATATGTACATTTAGTGGAAATCCTTTGCTTCCATTTGCCCTTACGAGCATCACATAATATTAAACTCATTGATGTCATCTGACCTTTCACAGATTGGTCAACTACAGTTATTAAAAGTAGTATCAGAACAATTATTATCAATATGCAAATCCTATATTGTATAAGATTAGTGTTAATTAGGATCGATTGTATTGGACAAATTTATTGTTAGTTTCCATTTTTTTGACCTCATCATTGATTGTTTGTACATACAACCAAATATCATATCCCACTGGTGTAAAATCGGTACATGTCTTAGAACCATGTGCTCATCAACCCTTTACTTGCGAAATAG
This sequence comes from Hakea prostrata, assembly GCF_041222555.1. NCBI lineage: Eukaryota > Viridiplantae > Streptophyta > Magnoliopsida > Proteales > Proteaceae > Hakea > Hakea prostrata. The sequence goes on from NC_142603.1 coordinate 15,064,672, forward strand.
GAGGGTTTTTTTTTTTTTAATTTTATGATTATTATTATTAAAAGAGGGGATACAGTAGTGACGACCTTCTGCCCCCCACTAAGCAATTTTCAGACTTTTGAGTTCGACCTATGCAACTATTAGCCTTGTGATACAAGTACAAGTACTCCCGCATAATTGTAGTCCCATCAGAAGCCCAGTATAGTCCACAGAAGCTGGTAGTACTCCCATGCCTAGGTCAAAGAATACACAATTGTTCGATGTGAGAAATAGAGATGCAAAGGGGATCCAAACCCAAGACATATAGGCTACCATACCACATGGGAGTGAGCTTGAGACCACTAGATCACCCCCCCCCCCATGGTACTAGCCAAATAGTTAAATTTTAAAAGAAAAGAAGAGGAGAGATCAAATGCGAAAAGATAACAAGCTTTTAGTTATGGAGTTCGCAAGTTCCTCTACCCTCAATGGTAAAGAATAACATTATCCTCCTTCGCAATATATTCAGGTGAGAGTCCATCTTATCAACGTTCAAAGATAGATCTCCCTAAATGTATGGTGAAGGGGTTAAGAATAGTGTTATCCACTGAGCTGAGATTGAGACTATATTCTCTTCACACCCCTCTACCATATATTTAGAAGGTTCACCTCTAGTCCATTTTGTTAGTTTTTAATTTCAAATAAATGGCGCAGAAATGTAAAGAAAATACAAAACCTCTTTCGTTAATGTAGAGGACCCAGATTCATGTCCACTACCCTGGATCAAACCTCCTAATTATTAGCCTTGCACCATTCCAAAGTCATATGCCATATACCACCCAACTTCCAACTGGGTTCCAACATAAATGTATGCGTGGACCATTGGGAGGTGGGGAGGGCATCATAACTCTCAATCAATTCAGCTAAGGTACCTGAGTGTGGACCGTCTCCCCCAATGGAGAGCACCGGACTCAAGATACCCAGCCAGATAAAAGGTCCCCAGAATAAAGTCAAAAGTGGAATAATATTAAGGGTAATTTTCATCTGGATCCCCTGAGGTTTGGTCTATGTCATTTTTAGTCCAAAAAATTTAAGACTTTGCATCTGCCTCCCCTGTACTATAGAAAAAGTCAATATAAGGACAAATTAATAATTTAATGACTAATGTGCCCTTTTTATTTTCTATTTAAGTAGAATTTTAGCCAGATGGATGAAGAGATTCCCCTTCACCCATCTTCTTCATTGATTGAATTGAGCAAACTAACGAGCACCAGCGGTGACTAACGGAAGCGAAAATCTTCCTTACTCGGAGTACTTTGCTCTTCTTCAGTGTTCTTTCTGACAGGAACTTCTGGGGTCTTGTTTTTCATCTCTGATTTTGTTTTTCTCAGGAAATCATCTACCCTCTATTGTGTGTGCTTTGTCAGCAGAAAATTACAATAGTTTTCCTTACCTCATCAGAGAGTGTTTGATTTCGGAAAGAGAGAATGGCTCCTAGGCGCAAAGAAACAAGTAGTGTAGACGACAGCAACCAAAGTAGTTACAGAGTCTGTAGAAGTTTCCGTTCGTACATCCAACCTCAAATCGGCTACAAGCACTGAAGAGCCCTTAAAGGTGACTACTGGCAACAAAACATCAGTACCTATCATCACAAACAACACTGAAGAAGAATAAAAAGGGTAAATTAGTCATAAAAGTATTAATTTGTCCTTATATTGACTTTTTCTATAGTACAAGGGAGGCAAATGCAAAGTCTTAATTTTTTTGGACTAAAAATGATATAGACCAAATCTCAGGGGTCCAGATGAAAATTACCCAAATATTAATGTATCCACCAAAGAAAGCAAGGAACAGCAAAGAAAGCAAGGAACAGCAAAGAAAACCGGTTTGTACAAAATATACAACAACCAAAGATAAGACAGAGGAACTGTTGTATGTTTTTTTTTTTTTTTTGGTAACAGGAACAGTTGTAGGTTAACAGCTGAAGAAGTAGAGCATCGATTTGTGAAATTGAACACCGGAAAACCAAGAACCGAACCACTCCATGGATTCCAATTCCATTCTCATTGCCTCTCTTGTTGTTGTCAGCTAAAGAAGCCAAAGCTGATTTGACTGATCAAACCTAACCTGTCTTCTCACTTCCTTCGTTCAACAAGTGGGACTCGCTTCAATTCCTTCTTCAGTGATAAGCACGCTCAGAGGAAACGAATATGTTGGACCCACTAGGTGATAGATAAATCATTTTCAGTCTCAACTCATCAAATCAAAATGGTTTTCCACCCAAACATGACTCTGGAAAAGGTGAATTCTTTGGCTGTTACACTTGCAGAGACCCACGAAGGAAGAAATCTGTGAACTGGTCAAGGTGATGATGAGATGATGTCCTGCTGCTGCTCCCTTCTCATCAAAACATGGCAGGCGTGCTTGCGTGCGTTAAACGGTGTGATTTTCGGAAATTCCCGAAAAAGGATTTGCATTTATTCGAGAATTTTAGCTTTCCCATGTGTCCTCCACCTCCTCTAGAAACGGTGAACGAAAAGCAGTGAAAAGCTCCTTAAAGAGCCCAAGCAGATCTCATTTCCTTTTGTTTCCCTTCTTCTGACTCCTAAAAAGAATTGAATCGCTTCTGGGTTGGGTAAAGCCCAAGCAGATCACATTTCCTTCTGTAGCTCTAATAGTTATCTATATTTTTCTTTTATTTCTTTAGAGAAACACCGCAAGGACCCATGTGAGCTCAAGCAGCGAGTATCAATATGGTGTTCAAGCTGAGACTTGGTTCGAGTAAACAAAAAGATTGGGAAGGGCTGCTTGAATGGTTGAATGAATATAATAAGAAGCAATGCAGAAGCCTTTTCCGGCGAGTTAAAGCAGCAACCAAGAAGGCCATTAAGGGTAAAGGAGGAAAGCAACGGCTCACATTTCAGTATGATCCTTCAAGCTACGCTCTCAACTTTGATGATGGCAATCATGACAACCTAAAAGAGGAAATCAATACATACCAGTGGACTTGTGTTGGGGATTCTCAGGCTATCAGGAACTATACCTGGGTTCATGTTCTCTTGGTTAAAGCATACTAACATCAAGGCTCAATAGCTTCAGATCTTTCCAAGTTTTGTTCTGCTATTAGGGCTGCTTTGCTATAGTCAAGCGTAATAAATGCGCTTGACGGTTAAGCGCACCGTCCGATCTAATCGGACGGTGCGCTTTATCTTTTTATTAAAATAATCTTAAAAGCTGTTAAAGCATGGGTTTTGGTATTCGGTTCGGTCTAACATAACCCAACGGTTCAAGTTGGCGGTTCGACTCAATTGAGAGGCATACGTTTTATATACAATCCAAAACAGTATATACGATTTCAGAGGGATACGTTTTATATACAATCCAAACAGTATATACGATTTCAAAATTTGAAATCAAAATATACAATTTTTAAAATATTTTGAAAAATACAAAACCCAAACTGTTCAACCAAACCTCATTTCGTGATATCATCTTGGAGAAGAAGCAAAAGAAGCAGCAAGTTGAACAAGAATCCAAATCGTTCCAGCGTTTTTGTTGTTACACCTGATTTCGATCGAAACTGAGCATCTTGGTGAAGAAGAATAAGTAGTTGAAGAAGAAGCAGCAGTTTGAAGAAGAAAACGCCCTAATTTCGTTTAGGGCCCAGATTTCAGAGAAAGCTCTGAAGAAAACGATTGTTGAGGAACTTTCTGTGCTTCCTCGTCACACTAAAGTGATTGTAACTGGAAACAATCGGACGAAATCCGTGCTAGTGGGTCTTCAAGGTGTGGTCAAGAAGGCTGTTGGGCTTGGCGGGTGGCATTGGCGCAGAAGAAAAGGATTCCGATCTTGATCGAAATCTCCGAAGGTTGGAAACCTTCCTCTGTTTCTTTGGTTTCCACCAGTCTTCCAGGCTTTCTATTAGCTTGGTCTGCTTACCTTCTTCTGGGTGTTTCGGTCCCTGTACTGATACTTCAGATTTCCGACTGTTCTGGGTGCGAGAATTATCAGATCTTTAGTTTCGAGCTCGATGCCATCGTCACTCAGTCTTGTCTTGCCGCAGTCTCTCTGGCCTGTGCTTCTCATAATCTCCGTATGGAATTCGGGACTTCCTCTTTGTTGATCGTTATCACGGCCATTTGCTCCGATTTCGCAAGGAATATATTGACAAAATCCAGGTGAGCGATTACTCTACATCCCACCCAATCCTTTTCTGTAATGGCTTCAAATATAGTCCTCAGAATATAACTGTCTATTTCTAATTGCTCGGGTAATTCTCCCCCATATGTATTTCATCCCTGCTATGCTTATCGAACAAAAAAATACGTTTATTTCAAATGGATACATCTTGATCTTTTCTTTCCTTTGTTTTTTTTCCTCAGAAATTCTCTTTCATCTTTTCTCTGATTTGCCTGCTAATTCCAGACCCATCATGAGAGCTCCTATGGTTGAACTTTTTCTGTTCACATATTAATCATTTGTTTATTATTTCCTTTCTTTGTACCTGCCCGGTCTTGCTACCCTGTAATTGTATTGATAAGGTTGATTGGTATTCTTTTAGTTTTTCCATGTTTTATCTGTTCATTAAATTTTAGATCTAACTTGTGTCTACCCATCTTTGTTAACATTTCAATCATTTGTTGAAATGGATCCATGAAGATCTTATGATGAATTTTAGATTTTGTTGTTCATCTTTAAAATATTCTCTCTTTTTATTTATCTTTAATCTTTGGAGGTACTTTCTTGCAGTGCGATGTCTAGATGCATTTTCTGAGTTATGATTCTTGGTGAATGAGGGGTTTGAATCTGTGCTGGCATACCCCCAAGAATAGTTATGCTGTTTGATTTTGGGATTTTCCATGACCTTCAGGTTGGCTATGTGTACTTTTCCTTTCTTATCTGCTCACTCCATTTGCGATATCTTTGTATTAATGTATTCCCATTAATGTATTCCCATTGTATATAATACACAATCTGTTTTTCATAAAAGATATTATGTTTTGGAGATCACACACACACATATATATATATATATATATATATTTATTTTCACTCTGTTTCTGAAATCAAGCAGATGATGAGTTACTCGGATTCCCCTTCAGACATTTGGATGATGTAGTCTCGAGTTTCTGATGCAAATGTCTATACTGAATTTTGTTTTAGTTTCATTGTTGTGAATGCTTGTATTATACATTTGCTTATTTCAATTAGTTCTATGAGATCAAGCAGATGAAGAGTTACTCGGATTCTCCTTCAAGACATTTGGATGATGTAATCTCGAGTTTCTGATGCAAATTCATATAATAACCCGAGTTGTTTTCCCCTTATATTTGCTATATTGAAATTTAAAGCAAAGAATGTCATGGTTCACTCCCTTGTGCTTGTTATTAGTCACTTATTTGCTCAGAAGAAAATGCCCTTCATATATTTTCTTTTCATAGGCATAAAGAATTCAGCAGTTATTAGGCTAAAATTTTATTAAATATAATTTTGGTAAGATTCTTTGTGTTTTTAAATGGTAATTTCCTATATGAGGATGAGATGCTGCCTGTTTTAACCTCAGACTTTATTACCTTTAGTATTTTCTCTACCCTTCTGTTATTGTTTATTATAGCAGAGAAGAGTACAGGTTGATTGGTAAGGCTTTGCGCTTCCTGATGCTTTGTAGTCCACTTTCCCCCTAGTCATTTCCTGCAGTAATCATCTCACAGACTGGTGATCATCTAGGCTTGTTTGGGTACAGAGAATTTTTTTGGGTGTGAGTAATTACCTTCCTAGAGTTTGTAGTTCTCCTACGACCTTGATTATCCAAAAAAGGCTTGGAATAGGTTGGTTCCTTACACATTTCATCTCTCTTGCTCCCATGCATGCTAACCATAGAGCGGATCTTAGAAGGTTGGATCTAACTTTGATGACCCAATACTAGTTTGTTTTTCTTGTTGGGGATCTATTGCAACTTATTCCTTTCGTCCCACCCCCACAATAGAGTTATTATTATCATGGATTTTCATCATTTTGCTGACACTGTTGCCCATTCTTTGTATTCTTCTTGATGCTAATGCTTCTTAGAGAAATGCATTAGTCTTGCCTCCATAATCCCAGATAAAACTATTTGTGGTGTTTATCTGATTCATGGGAGGCCAATATTAACCATGGAAGTTTCGCTGATAACACCTTTGTAATTAAATGGTGTTTTACTAGTAACTTGCCAAACATGATGGGTTCTGCTCCCAACAGTGTCCCAATTTTCTTATAATCCTTTCTTTTTGTTGGGTGACTTGACCACGATGGAAAGTATTAAGATTATGCGCCTAGTTTACATTTAGAAGGGTGATGTCTCAATCCTGATATGGTGAATGGTCTTGTCATCCTCAAATATAGTTGTCATCCTTAAATCCAATCATGAATATATCAGCCTTGTTGGGTTCAAGGTTGGCTATGTTCTATGTAAAACATAGAACCAAGTAACCAACTTCCTTGTTCTGTATCAGTTCAATCCTCCGCTGAAGGAGGGATCTTCTAGGAGGTGTTTCCCTCGTGTAGTTGTAGAATTTTCCAATGGTTTAGTTATCCACTTGTCATTTTGTTCAGCTCACCCCTCTTCGGTGTGCTTTCTAATTCTCTCTCTCCTCAATATGATTTATTCCACATCTTTGGACTCATTCTTCAAATCAATGGTAGCACATACAGAGCCAACCTTGATCTTCTACTCACTGAACTATCCGTAAGTGCTACCAACGGTAGTCGATTTTACAATACATCCTTCGGCCAGAATTCCGATGTAGTCTTTGGTCTCTATATGTGCAGAGGCAATATTACCTCCCAAGAATGTAAGGCTTGCGTTAGTGATGCTCATGGAAACATGACATTAAATTGTCCCAATCAAACAACGAGTATCATTTGATATGATTTATGCATGTTACGGTACTCAAACCAGTCGTCCATCCTCTCAACCATGCAGTTTTCTCCCGCTTATTATCTGTGGAATGTCGATAACTCAACCGATTCAAGTCAGTTTAGGCAGACTGTGACACAATTAGTTGATGACCTTGTGAATCGGGCACCGGATTCCACCCGCATGTATGCAGACGGTGCTCGAGATTATAACAACTACACTATAAATGGGCTAGTGCAGTGTACCCCTGATGTAACTCAAGAAGACTGCTCAAAGTGCTTAAAAGAAGCTAAGGGAGTTATCACAACAACTGGAGTTGATGGAAATGCAGGCGCGAGAGTTCTTATGCCAAGCTGTAATCTGAGATTTGAGATCTATAATTTTTTTTATCCTACAAACCCACCAGTGCCGCCACCACTAGGGCCACCAGCGCCACCACCACAACCAGGTTCACCACCACCAGGTATGGTTGTTATAAGTGTTTCAATTTCCAAGTCATTTTTACTCAGGATGCATAGACTAGAGAGAACTTGGCTTCATATATATATATATATATATATATATATATATATAATATATATATATATATATATGAAGCCAAGTAATTAAGAAAAAAAAAGATGCACCCAACATTTGTTTTCTATTGGTAGTTAGCTTGAGCGCACAAGAAGTAGTTGGTGGCAGCAAGTGATATTCACAGCAGTGTCTTACCTCATCCTCGGCTCCCTCTGTGTTCAATGAGATTAACAGAACTCTTTGAAATGGTCATCTGAGATGGTGTGAATGTGTGCCAAGCTCTACATGCCTAGTTCTCTATCTCTGAAAGACTATTCTGCTGTGTTTACTCATAGCTTCAACATAGTTTACTTGGTGTATGCATGGATATCCTTTGCTATAGTTCCAATTACTAGATTGTATTTTCTAAACATGATGATCTCCTCTTCAAATATTCAATGGGTAAAAAGTAAAGGATGTATTTGGAATATATAGTAAACATTCCTGAATGTATACTCAATGGCATAGATCATAGATGAAAATAAACATCTTGGTTTTGCAGGGAATGGGACAAATTCATCAACAGTTATCATTATTGTAACTGTTGTCCTGGCAACAATAGCTGGAATTATACTTCTTTTTGTCATCTATATATGTTTACGTAAGCGGAGAAAGCCAAGGAGTGATACTAATGGTAGGTAACTGTAGTTCAAATCCTTTTCTACCTTTTACATTTTATTCAGCTGTCCATGTCTCCAAAAATTTGGCATGCAAGAAATGTTAGTAATGGATTGTTTTCACTAAATAAATCCCTATCTTTTGGCTACCTATGCTCAGCACAAAATTGTCAACATGTTTTCATCAGAGCACTTTTTTTTGGAGAAATTGACTTATTTATCTCTTCGAAGAAACATATTCCACTCCCTAGAGAAGTAGTCTGTTTCAAAGAAAAGATAAAGCTTTGACCACCTATGCTTACTAACAAAGTTGTCAGCATGTTTTCATCAAAGCACTTTTAGTGATGATTTCCCCCCTTTTATTGGGGTTGGGTGTGTGTTTTAAGATTTTAGTCAGATTAGCATGGTGCAGTCCTTACAATTCAGCTTTCTTACAATAAGAGCTGCCACATCCAACTTCTCTGATTTGAATAAAGCTTGGACAAGGTGGATTCGGTCCTGTCTTCAAGGTAATGATGCAAAACTATGATGCAACTAAAAAAAATCCTTAATTTACATCATTGAAGATTGCGTATTGAATTCTCAAAGGTGGGGGTGGTAATCACTCCATACAACATCAAACTTTTGCAGTATCCTTTAATAGAATATGGTATACAGGGTAAGCTTTTGAACGGACAAGAAATTGCTGTGAAGAGGCTTTCTATGAATTCTGGACAAGGTGAAGTAGAATTTAAGAACGAGGTGGTGCTATTGGCCAGGTTGCAGCACAAGAATCTTGTACGCCTCCTCGGCTTTAGTTTGCACAGAAAAGAAAAGCTCCTGGTCTATGAATTCTTGCCAAACACAAGCCTCAATCACTTTATTTTTGGTTGGGTACTATCTTTGTTTCTTTTTCCATTGCATCTCTTTCTATTTCATGAGGTTCTTAGCTGGAGAAAAGCAAAAAGTATCTTTTTGAATCAGACGGGAAGTATGAATTCATTTGATGTCTGGCTGGAGAGGAAAGTAACTTTTTACAAAAGATAATGAATTAGAAAACCTAAGGGATCTTCATTCAAAGCCATTTCTGTATCCCTTATTTTGGCATGAAGCATGGCTATGAGATCTAATTAATTCCTTCAATTAGATAGGTCTTAAATGCTGGGAGGAATAAGTTGAAAGCAATGGATGAGGTCAGGTCACTTATAAGCTTACGGGCCCTGATCCTAAATGGTATTTTTCATTGATTCAAACTAGTCCTGCCTTGCTATATCTCCTCCCCCTTTTGCTTTTCCTCTTGTTCCTTACTAAGGAAATACATCCTTTGACAAGTTATACCATTTAATTTGAATTCTAGAACTTAGTCTGGAAAAGGAGCCTTCCGTTGTGTTTATTTTTGTGCATACATTGATTTTGCTTATTATTTTCTTATTTTTGTTGTCTTATCCATTATTTTTATACAGATAATGAAATAGCTTCAATTTGCAAGCTTGATGAACTAAAGGACCTGAACACTCTGGGTATGAGTATCTTCATTCTCAATTTTTTCATTGAAAAAAAAGAAACTGATGATAGTGATAGGTGTTGTCTCCTGCCTCCCTCCCACTTTATATGGTTATCCGATTACAAAATGTGTGGTGCATATTGCATACCGATGTTAATAGAGCTCAACTGACATTATAGAGTACATTGTATCTCAATATCCTTCTACCCTAGAAGAAGGAATGTCGTGAGTTCACATCTCATGTACCGATCAAAGTCAAGTTATTTGATTGAATGTTGAGAATTGAAATTTCTTTGGTTGCAGGTTCAGCTGGATCACACTACTGGAGCGGCGGATGAAAAAGTTGGTTAGTTTTCATACTGTATTGTCTATTTATTTATCTATTTTTTGAATGTGAAATCTGCAGAGAATTCCACAGCATATGTATAGGTCTATTTATTTATCTTTTGCAACTTGATTGACGGATTTAGTTCCAAAGCTTATACCAAGTCTAAAGGTCTATGTGCTCTTTGAAGTACAAAAGATGGATGCATTTGGCTGAATAATTCAAATGTTTTACTGGAAGGTATGCAATTGGCCTGTTTTAATAATCATTTTGACTTCATGTCCCATCTCAATTATAATCACATTTTGTTATCTGGGCAGGGGTTGGGTACTAGCACATCAAAAGAAGGCAAGGAATATTTCAAAGATCTTCAGAAGAACAAGAAGGAATTTTTATGGGCAGATGAGCAAGATGGAGAAGCCATTGAGCTTGCATTCGGCAAGAAGAAGATTGAAGCAAGGAAGAGTTGGCTCAGGCAATTTGAGGTTTAATCATCTCAGTGATCCACATTGACGACTTTGAAAAAGTAAAGATATTAATTAACAGCATTTGGAAGTTAGGAATTGTATATCCACCAAATTATGATGTTGCCGTTCTTTCTCATTTTGCAGCCTGGTACTTACCTTGATCAGCCACCTATGTGATCAGTGATTCAGAGAGCGAGGAAGAACCTGCTGGTGATTCTGATTTTGAGGATAATGAAGAAGATTCTGATTAATTCTTAATTTCTTTGGTCACCTTAGAAAGACTAAAGTAGGTTTCAAATCTTATTGGTTGTGAAACTAGTTTGAAACCTGCTTATCTTGTAATCTACATTCTTATCTAGTGGATCTAAAAGAACTTCTTTCTTCAACTAATTACCATGAAAAATAAGATTTTGAATAATAACAATGGCAGGTTGTATGTGGTACTTGTGATTGTACCTTGCCCTAGAGGTGTATGGGTTCAAAATGGTGTGTTGGAAAGAAACAAAACTCATTTGTAATAAGTTGTTTATGCTTTAATTTTTGCGTGTAATGTGCCATCTCAATATTAGAGCGAATGAGTGATATGGTTCACCACTGCCTATCTAACAAATTATGTGGTTGCAGTTGTTTGCCATGGACCTACATTGCCTTCATACACTTTCATACACTTTGGATTGTAAAAAAATTATGAAATCCTACAAATTTATCATTTTAGATGTTTGGGGTCAAATGTACATGAGAAATGTGATGTAGAGGAAGATCATCTGTAGAGTATGAAAATTGGATTAGCCAACTGAGAGATGCCTCTTATGTTCTATGTGATCCGCATTTCCTATAAAGCTTAAATCAATTCATTAAACATTTTAAATATTTTGTTTCAAATACAGTTTAAATTTAACTTGTCTCCAATGAACAAAGTGAGTAAAGCCGTCGAATGTGATGTCTTTTTGTTTAGAACACACTTTGGAGGAAATGGACATATTTTGAAATTACGTTCCTTTTTAAACGGAATGATGACACGAAGTCGTTCAGTTTAAATAGAAACCATTCCGTTTCGTCTATTGGTCTTATGAAACGGAGTAGTTCCGTTTAAAACGAAAACCATTCCGTATTATCTATAGAGGATGACGAAACGGAGTCGTTCCGTATAAAAAGGCATGATTACGTTTCGTCTATGGGTCTTATAAAACGGAGTGGTTCCTTATAAAAACGGAATAATTTCGTTTCGTCTATTTTAAAACGGATTGGTTCCGTTTAAAAAGGAACCACTTCGTTTGGTAAATTAGTCTTCCGAAATGGAGTGGTTTTGTTTAAAAAGGAACCAGCCTGTTTCGTCTGTGAGTCTTATGAAACGGGGTGGTTCCTTTTAAAACGGACTCATTCCATTTCATCTATGTTAAAACGGATTGGTTCCGTTTAAAAAGGAACCACTCCGTTTCAGTAAATGAGTCTTCGAAACGGAGTGATTCCGTTTAAAAAGGAACCATTCCGTTTTAACACTGGGTCTTATGAAACGGAGTGGTTCCTTTTAAAAGGGACCCATTCCGTTTCGTCTATGTTAAAACGGGTTGGTTCCGTTTAAAAAGGAACCATTCCGTTTGGTAAATGAGTCTTCTTAAACGGAGTGGTTCCGTTTAAAAAGGAACCATTCCGTTTTAACACTGGGTCTTATGAAACGGAGTGGTTCCTTTTAAAAGGGACCCATTCCGTTTCGTTTATGTTAAAACGGGTTGGTTCCGTTTAAAAAGGAACCATTCCGTTGGTAACTGATGGGTCTTATGAAACGGAGTGGTTCCTTTTAAAAGGGACCCATTCCGTTTCGTTTATGTTAAAACGGGTTGGTTCCGTTTAAAAAGGAACCATTCCGTTTTAACACTGGGTCTTATGAAACGGAGTGGTTCCTTTTAAAAAGGACCCATTCCGTTTCGTTTATGTTAAAACGGGTTGGTTCCGTTTAAAAAGGAACCATTCCGTTTTAACAATGGGTCTTATGAAACGGAGTGGTTCCTTTTAAAAGGGACCCATTCCGTTTCGCCTATGTTAAAACGGGTTGGTTCCGTTTAAAAAGGAACCATTCCGTTTGGTAAATGAGTCTTCTGAAACGGAGTGATTCCGTTTAAAAAGGAACCATTCCGTTTCGTCTGTGAGTCTTAAGAAACGGAGTGGTTCCTTTTAAAAGGGACCCATTCCGTTTCGTCTATGTTAAAACGGGTTGGTTCCGTTTAAAAAGGAACCATTCCGTTTGGTAAATGAGTCTTCAAAACGGAGTGATTCCGTTTAAAAAGGAACCATTCCGTTTCGTCTGTGAGTCTTAAGAAACGGAGTGGTTCCTTTTAAAAGGGACCCATTCCGTTTCGTCTATGTTAAAACGGGTTGGTTCCGTTTAAAAAGGAACCATTCCGTTTGGTAAATGAGTCTTCTGAAACGGAGTGATTCCGTTTAAAAAGGAACCATTCCGTTTCGTCTGTAAGTCTTATGAAACGGAGTGGTTCCTTTTAAAATGGAACCATTCCGTTTCGTCTATGTTAAAACGGGTTAGTTCCGTTTAAAAAGGAACCACTCTGTTTGGTAAATGAGTCTTCTGAAACGGAGTGGTTCCGTTTAAAAAGGAACCAGTTGGTTTTCTGATTTTATATTTCAAACACCAGTAGGGCAGACGGAAATTCTGTCTGGACTACTAAATCCAGACGGTCTTCCGTCTAGGTAGACGATCGACCGTCTGAGTCTCACATGCATTACCAACTTTAAACACAAATTCCATTTTCTCCAAAATGCGGTTGAAACAATAACACATGGCATTCTTGAATTCCCTGGTTGTACGGCCATCGACGACTTTACTAACTTGGTTAAAATAAAAGTTATATTTTAACTGTATTTCAAATTGGGGTCAATTTATAATGTTCTAATATTTACGTTTGATTCACAAGATTGGTGCTTTAACTGCCACCATACAACATGGGCGTTCATAACTACCACCATACATGATCAGTGAAGCTAGTAGGTTCGGGCTCTTGCAGATTGAAAATATAATAACTAATCGAGAGTTGGACCAATCATGGAATGCAACCCATTTCTATTACATTTTCAAATCTAACAGTTGGACCGCATTAATGGCGCATGACAGTAGCAAAATTGCAATCCAACCAATACTTAATGATATTCAAAGCTCCATAGCATTGATGGGGGGCATCATAAGTTTCATTGAGATCCATAGGCAGTGTAAATTGACAATGTTGAGAACTCGGTTCTTGAATAATTGAATTTGTTTTCTTTAAATGTGATTGGGCAAGTGAATTTTTAAAATGAAGTTCTATTATCCAGAAACTGCCCGATTCACTTACATGCCATGCAAAGTTGATAGCTTAAACATGATTTTTTTGTTTTTTTTGATAAGCTTTTCTTATGTTGCAACTATCTATGGGATGCCAGCACAAGAGGACTGAACTTGAAAAGTTAGAATCTTATGAGGACAGGAAGCTTTGGAGCAACAAGGTTTGCAACTTCTACTTTCTTTTCACCGATCCGTTTCATAAAATTCATATACCAAACGGAATGGTTTCTGTTTAAACGAAACTACTCCGTTTCATAAGACTCATAGACAAAACGGAATGGTTTCAGTTTAAACGGAACGACTCCGTTTCATCATTCCGTTTAAAAAGAAACGTAATTTCAAAGTATGTCAATTTCCTCCAAAGTGTATTCTAAACTAAAAGACATCACTACTCCGTTTTGATTGGCCAAGGGGAATTTCTCAAGTAGATCCAGAGCAGCTGGTGCAAAAGCCATTACATATATAGGTCATTGTCCACATTATAAAATGATAGAGGTGGGAAGACGACCAAAACAGACAAATGTTCAATTTTATAAATCTTAATCGTATGGAAATCACCACAGAAGAAGACACTGACAAAGCATAATAGTACATAGTAGAATAAGTTGTTTTACAATACAGACTCCAGGTAGCTTTTTGTGTAGCAGATCAACAAGAAAAATGATAGTAAAATTGTCATCCCAATTTACATCCTAGAGCACTCCTCAACCCAAAACCCCAAAAGAGAAATCCCAAACCCAAAAACAAGAAGCCAAAATTGTTCTCACACTGCATCAAAAAAAGAAGCCAAAATTGTTTCCTCACACATTGTATCGGCCTCTAGTTGATTTTTGACTCCTTGAATCATCCTGCAATACGCAAATGGGTGACTCATGGGTTAGAAAGAGGACAATCAATAAGCATGAGATGGAGATGGTATCAAATAAGGATGTAATGTTAGCATTCATCACCAAACTCCACTCACATGGAAGTTGTATGTTATCTTATCGAACGTCAATAATGTCCTTCCATTTCTCCCAATGCTCATCTGTAGAAAGAAAAAGAACCAACACAGATGGAAGTCAAAGATGTATACATAACTAGCGCAAAGCTTTTCTCTTTCAGGTTATCTGCACATAAAAATGATTAGAACACTGATAGTTAAGCGGGAGGCATCAACTTTATGCTGTCATTAATTCCCAACAGATGTTACAACTACATACTACTAAATAAGCATCCTCGTGTGGTTGTTAGGAATGTGGGGAAGGAAAATAAAAATTAGGTCTTCAAAGTGAGGTGAATGAAAGTGAAAACAAATAAATGTTTAATGAGTGATCAGTCCCCCCCCCCCCCCAAAAAAAAAAAAAGAAGAAAAAATGGAGACCACAATAGACATTCAAGAAATACTTTATTTATTGATGCATGTAACAGTTAGAAAATCATGAATGATTTGATACTTACTACTGACTTATTCTGCACTGTTATGAACTAATATATCTAGCCAAAGCTATTTTTTTTTGGATGAATGAATAATTATATTAAAGAACAGAAAAAAGAATACAAGGTCTTTAATAGGAAGACCGAAATAAGGAGTTAAGACCCAAATACAACAATGAATCTGTTCCTTGGGGTATCATCAACATGAGGATGGAGGTAAGCTAACAATCTAAAAGAAATGTCAAAATAGATGACATTCCAAATCATGTCTGAAGAGCAGGATTTGAAAGTCCATCTTTGGAGATTGCACTATCACCAAAGATGATGAATGGAAGCACAAAAAACTAGCTTATCAATCCGATCACAAATGGAAGACCTGAAAAGTTTCACACAATCCAAGACCAATCATGAGCAAACCCAAAAGAATGCCTCGAACGATCCAAAAAAAAGCCCAAAAACCCATAAATCCACTGTGTTCAGTTCAACCATGAACTATACATAAGCTGCCATATGCGTGTAGACCTTCATTTAAATTCACTGGAGCAGAAAAATACCACTTAGTTTTGATGGAATATTGAAGAGAAACTAACTCACCACTTGACAACATGGATTAGATCAACTACTTGTCATCCACAAGATAGATCAAAGCATTTCAATCAGCCACATCCCAGCAGCAAACTGCAAAAACAACGCATAATCAAAAAAGTAAGCAATTCAAAAGGATAATCGTTCAGTGGACAATGTTTATAAGAAAATACCAGTATATAACATTAGAATAAATCTTAAATGATGATGCACCATTAACATTACTTGAGGTCTCAAGGCAATATCAAAACTAACTGAATCCTCTTACTACAAAACTTCAAAGTAAAAAAATCCTGAAGGTAGCTGCAAGGATATATGAAAAACAAGAATATGTATGCATTTCCAGCCTTGAGCATGGGTTTCTCAGTTGCCTCCAACTGCAACTTGCCCAATCATAGCTCTGCACCCGGTTGGTACAATCTTTTTGGAACCAGAGGGACGCTTGATCCTACCAATAAATACAAAAGCAGACCAAGAGTGTCAAAAATAATTTTATATCAGTAACAACATTTCAAATGTGGAGTTTTTATCACAATGTAGCATCCAATCACAAAGACTTTGGTAGATAGATGAGGCTTATAATTTAAAGAAGCAAAGTACTCAAACACATAACACTCTCTAATTAAATAAGAGATATAAAAGCTTTCAGCAAGTATGATTTAGAAATAACTTAAAGGTACACAAATCATACAAATTAACAGCTCATGACATAAATGGCAATCGTACACTTGCACATATTAAGCAATGAATACTAGGAGAATTTTAATGAACCCATGCAAAAATGGGAATGATCAGATAAAGCAGTTAAGGATCAAATTGGGGGTTAGAGTGATCTCATGGGTGGATCTAAGGAACGGTAAAGCTCAAATTAAATGCACCCAATAAATTTGTCTGGAATTTAGGACAGACCTCTAGGTCAATGATTTATATTATAGCACTAGGGTTCTAAAAACAAACCAAAGTCTGGACTGGAAGTAATCCTGAAAACCCAAATTCTGTAATAGAGGAAACTGAGAAAAGAGAGAATCTTGAGTAACTCACAAACTGGAAACCAGAAAGCCCCAAAACACAATGTCGTTGTATGTGTATGTTTGCCTGAAAGAGATGACTCATGGGTGTGAAGCCAAATCGAAACCCCCGCAACAGAAAACTAGAGATCTCATACCTAGGCAAATGCTTCAGGAAACCAGAGGTCTCATACCATTGCAGTGAAGGCATCGAATAAAAATGTTACCTTTTTTGCAGAAATGGGTGTGAAGCCAAATCGAAGCTCAACAAATCACCAGAACTCGACGACGATGGTCTGCAAAATAGGAAGCCAAATCGAAGTTACTGGCTGAAAGAAGACGACAGTCTGCAAAATACAAACCTAATAGTGCAGCATTATTATCAATATGAGCTGAATCTTGTCCTTGTTCCACACTTTGTTTCTTAGTTGTTGGATTTGGGTCCTCTTCTGACTGGCTCTTTCCGTAGAAAATTAAGTAACAGGTGGCATGATGCTCCAATGCAGTAACTAAGACACAAAGCATAATCTGAATTTAGAGGTGAGGAAAGTCATACCTTCAAGAAAATGCTACATCGCACCTGGACTGCTAGTATTGTATAAACATCAAAGAAATGAGGATTGAATGTTATAGCCTGATAAGCAGACCGTGATGAGTTGAGTGTGTAGAAGGCAAGCTGCACAACACAAAAGACATTTTATGATAAGAATAGTGTACTCTGCAATTCAGGAAACAAAAGAAATCATCAGATGATTCGGTACCTTCGCATTTTCAACACACACAAAATCCTTGTAGCAGTGTTCCATCGTTAAATGAGGGTTCCACAATACACAATCTGACCAACTGCACAGAAAACAGAAGTGTACAAAAAGAATAAGATACATGATTGTTCCCCCATTTTCCTTTCAGGAAAACATTAAATGTTGAAAATGCAAGAACATTATGGGTTGTATTCATGTACTTGGTATTCTTAAGGGTAATTGTTTCTCCCAATCCATTGTTAAGTTCTATCTGACTAGGAGCGTTGAGGTACACACAATCTACAAAACCTGGAAAAGTGATCACATCCCTGAATTGTGGGGAAAAAAGAGAGTCAGAATTTAGGAAGTAATAAAATGTATACTGCTCATACTTCATATTAAAACAGAAGTTGGTGCCTCTAAAATGAGTTCTTTATCCATCAAAATGGTAACTTCCTTTATAAAGTATGTAAGTTGTACAACAGAGGGAAGATTTCAGTTAAGGAAATGTCAACTACCACATAGAAAGTATGTACGCATTTAGTCACAGACTAATGGAAAAGGTTAGCTCCCCAGCTCAACTAGCCAAGCTTAACTGTAATTGATCAGCACAGACAGATGAAAAAGACCATTTTAACTGCTGCATGGATAAGAGATCCCCATGGCTAATCGCATGTCAAATTTTTAGGCACCTTCCCAAAACCATTTCCAGCTGCAAAAATCACCTTTCACATGTTGACTTTTCAGGAAAATTTTCAAGGCTTTATTTACTTTCTGATGATAGGCTGATTGGTACTTCTATGAGTTGCTATGCACTAAGGGGCAGGCCTTGGCACAACGGTCAGTGGACTACAGTTGTGGCCTGAAGTCAAGGTATCGGAGCAGCATCTCAGCAAAAAATTGTTTGGGTAAGGCTGCATCACCACCCTTACACCCACCCCCCCGCCCAAACCCAAATTAAACTGCTTGTGAGGAAGCCTTTTGCACTGGGTTTGCCCTTTCCTGTCATGCACACTGAGTCCCTTCAGTTTATTTATTTATTTATTTTTTAAGGAATGAATGGACTATGATTAATAATTGAGATGTTTCTATTGCAAGGTACCAAGTAAATTCAGCCATAAGTGTTTTCCGAATTGTATAAAATGTGATCAATGTAGATTCACCCAACAACCTTTTACAAAACAACGGGGCATGCATTTATTAGAGAAAACTGTATAGTTACGACAAAGAGAATACAAACCTATCCTCAATGCTCTCCACAGGAATTTTAGGGTCTGGATCCTTGTTCAATGTTTTGCAACCCTTGAGAGATTTTATTGATGCCCCTGTTACGGATCCCTGTAGAATTCTACATATGCATCATGAATCACTTATTTGTTTAACAAACAATCCAGCGACTAAGACAAAACAAAAAGGCTACAACTAAATGATCCATTCTGATTTATAGCTGTATATCTATCTTGGATCTGAAGATTATATATATATATATATTATATATCTGTGCTAAAGTCAGATCCAGACATAGGTTAGTAGTCTTTTTCACATTTTCCCCAAACAATGGAATGAAGCAAAACTATCAAGATCCAACCCATATCCAATTGATATTTTTGACAGTTTAAGTTACAATCGATGTGCATTAGCTAGTATGGGTTACATTGGATCTAGATCCAGACACTATATGGCTTGAAATAGATCAGAATCTAAATTTGGATCTGCATTAAACTAATCCACATTCAACCCGATTCATGCCTTAACAGAAAACATGAATTTAGCAACTCCCTCTGGCCCCCTATTAGCACCTCCGAATGGAATTAGGAGTCTTACACTGAAGTAAGTGTGCAACGCAGTATTAAACGAGAAGGGCTTAGAATCTGTATTTTTTATTGTCAGCTCTGTTGAAAGGCTCTTTGGGTTCAACCTGACCTGCAAAGGAATTGAAATTGCAAACCATAAAGATAAAAACTCTAAGTTAGGTTTCAAAGCAGAACAAAAAATAAAGAAAATTAGAGAACTACTGAATTCATGTAAATACTGACCATGTATAAAGCTTGGAAACTGAAATCCCACATGGAATGGCTGTAAGGAGCATCCCTTAGTTCCAGAGTTACGATGGGATTTCCATCCGCATTCGAAAAATCAACAATAGACCAATTCATGTTCCTTGCAAACCCATGCTGTTACAAAAAATGAATAATACATCAGAATAAAAGGAGTATCACTAGAAATCAAGACAAAAATTAGACATTGACTAAAAACTGAAAGCATCGCACTTGAACCAGTTTTCCAGATGCAAAAACCAGGATCAACCAATTCTTTGCTAAAGAAAATCAGCATTGGCAAATTGTAGAACAATAATTCAAGTTCTCTATCATTATAACATAAGAGAACATTTAAAAATAGTTTATCCAACAGAAGGAAGGACAATCTTTCCCAGAGATGCATGCTTTCATCTGGTAGGAATCTGCGATATCATGAAAGGTACAAACTAACCCCTACTATATCACATGCAATGATATAGATCCTTAAGTCCACACTATGTTGATAATATCTTCATTATCTAGAGCTATTTATTAATGACCTTTGCTTTTGGCTTAGGTATCAATACAACTAGAGATGGAAACCGTGAAAACTTATTTGATTTCGTGCCTTCATGGAGTGCAGACCCACTCAATACTCATGACAGCACATAAAGTCCAATTATTGTAAAACAAGAAAATAAGAGGAATGATAAATTGACCAGTAGCAAAGACTGAAAAGACGAAATGGAAGTGAGCCACACCTGCTAAATTGGACCGGGTTCGAACTGTGGGAAATAATGTGGGATGCCACCACTAATTTCATAAAAATGTGGTTAGTATTGTGAAAAAGAAGACTAGGAAAAAGCAATAATGAAAATTCAGCCTTCAAAGTCATCCTGCTCAAATGCATCCTACATTGGATTGAAAACCAAAAACCAAAAGGCAGCAAACTAATTCAAATTTTCAAGGTTCTCATCAAATAAGCTAAACCTATTAAGCTGGAGAGCATGGACAGTTGGCAGTTGATATCATTGTCCTCAGTTGACAGTCATTAGTGCACTTGGTAGTATGTGAGCAACATGAAGAACAGATAACATTCACACACACCTGTATACCACTGAATCCCGTAATTTAGTGGGAAATAAACTCCACACACACAGAGAAAGAATCCATTGAATGGGGAAAAAAATCCTTCATGAACTTGATCATTTTTTCTTTCTTGCTATGGACAAATTAGAGACTACGATCTGATCCCCTCCACCACAGGGAACAAGTCAGAGAATCCAAATTAAATTGTTGTATTACCACAAAACCTTTTATTTTTCCCCCTACAGTAAGGAAAATAAAATAAGAGGCAGGCCACAGACTAGATTTACAGAGCCATGGCGATTTTCTTTAAAAATAAAACCTGGAGACGAGAAGAACGAGCGTACGTGAAAAAGGGAAACAAGGATTTCTCAAGAGACGCTTGATCCTCGTCAATAACCGTCGCCGCTGGCAGAGATGCAATTTTGCTTGGGTCCTACGCCATTAATGCGCTCACTTCCCAAACGCATGTTAACAAGGGGTGACATTTCCTCATCAACAACAATCTCAGTATGTTGATTGTCATACAGTTGAGCTTGTAGTGACCCAACATTCTCTGTGGAGTAGTCAGACTCAAAACCTGCACTGATCGTAGGCATTCTCTCAGCGGAGCTAACCAAAAGGGATGACTCTGCATCTACAATCCCGTCATCTGCCTGTCGAGGCCGAAGATTTGCAGCATCGACCACTCCAAGACGATTTTCGTTGGCGGTTCAACTTCAACAAAACCTGACTTCGACGACCTAGCGACTATAAGTCCTAGACAGCAGCCGTCGACGATCCACGACTCCCATGGTTCGACTATACGGTAGTGCGAGCTTCATACACCAGAGCCGGAAGTTCTTCCTCCCTGCTCGAAGCAAGCTCAACCAAGAGCTTCAATGGCCCGCCAGGGGCCAAGACGGCAACCAAATTGTACACAGTCAGGGCCACAAGCAGAACCCAGATCGTCCATTCAGGTAATCTGGAAAACCAAGCAGCAAGATTATTGTTCAACCTCCTGCTTCCTCCTCTTCTTCTTCTTCTTCTCCAGATTCGTCGGACCTCGAAATCGAAATCACGAAATGAGGGTTGGGCGGTTTCGTTTTGTGTTTTTCAAAACATTTTGAATATTTGAGTGGTTTTTGAATTCGTATCTACGTATTTGACACAGGTATAAAACGTTTGATCGAACCGCCCAAGTTGAACCGAATTCATGCATTAGACCGAACCGAATACCAAAACCCATGCTTTAAGAGATTTTTTGATTATTTTAATGAAAAGATAAAGCGCACCGTCCGATTAGATCGGACGGTGCGCTTAACCGTCAAGCGCATTAATTGCGCTTGACTAAAAAAAAACCCCTCTTTTTTCTCTTTCTTTTTTTTTTTTTTTTAAGTTCCTTTTTTTTTTTTTTTTAAGCGCAACTAAACCAAACCAAAACCAAAAAAAGAAAAACTACTCCAACGCAAAAATTTTTTTTTTTTGTTTTTTTTTTTTTTCCTATTCCTTTTTTTTGGTTTCCATTTTTTTTTTTTTTGGGGAAAACCCCCCCCCCCCCCCTTACCCCCCCCCCCCCCCCCCCCTTTTATCTTAGAAGCTGTGGCGCAGCACTTAATGTTGATACGGTTAGATTATATATATTTTATTTCGAAAATTCATTTCATAGATGTCAATATCTCTTGGGTAAGGCTGTCTTTTTTCCCTATGTTTTGGGTTTCTGACCCTTTTTTGTATTAGTTAAAAAATAAATAAATAAAATTTTGGTAGAAGAAACCATTTGATTTATACCATATCATACCATACAAAGTGATATGGTGAAAATATAACCGAACCTGGTTCAACCTTGGTTCGATCCTCGACCCCGGTCGGGATGAAAGGAATCGACTCGCTTCTGAGCGAGCCGGGTCCAGAAGATAGCTTGCTGAGGAAGAAAACTAACTCAATCACAAGCACGCCCTAATCCGCTACGATTGAAATGGACTAATCGTCAAAGAGACGGGTAGCAGCATTTGCGACTGTTGCTTATCACTATTATATGGATAATTACCATATAACGATCGTATTATCAAAAGAGTCATCTATTAGTCCAACCTAGTAGGGATCTATCACTCAACGGATCTATCCGTTAAGATCTGACGACTATCCGAAGAAGGCTCAAATACATAAAACCAAGGAGATTCGAAGGTACACTCTATATAAGACATCACCTACCCACAAGGTAAAAGGACACATACAATCTGAATCGTATTTTCATTATTCATTCCTTAGCTCTATGTTCAAGCAGAGCTGTTTGTGATTAAGTTCATCAACTGAATTAGCCTTCGGAGGTGGACTCCCGATCCCAGCAGTCGGGCCACATCTGACATTCGTTTTTGCAGGTCATCCACAGGAGATCTAAGGGCTAAGCAGATTTTGAATGCATCATTTGGCGCCGTCTGTGGGAATCACTTCAGAAAGCCATGGTGACTAGATCATCGGCAGCGGCTGCTGCGGCCCAGCGGGATGCTGGCATTCAAATTCCCGGAGCAAATAATCCAGATATCCCTGAGGGGAGTGAACCTCTTGAAGTACGGGAAGATGGTGGACAAGGAGGTAATAATCCTCCAGATCCACTCTAGTATCAACTGGATCAACTGAAACTCTAGTTATTGGAGGTGAGTCAGACGCTCCGTACGCTGACCAGACAAGTGGTGGCATCGCAAGCACCTGATCATCGTGATGCGGGAAGGCGCGCATTACAAAAGGAGCAAAGACTGATCGATGATCAGAATGTCAGTCAGAATTTCCGGGAAGGTGACCGATGGCGAGAAAGAGAACCCAGGAGAATTGGAGAACTCCCTAGGCGAGACGATCGGTTCAAAGAACAGCAAGGAAGTACGACCGATTCAAATATGAGGTTGGGTGCAGGAGTACGAACTCACTCACCAACTATCAGGCGTGCAGTTCGGGAGAATGATCGTGTCGTCGGGGATCGGACAATGATATTGGTCAAGAATTGGCCAATATCAATCAAAAACTCAGACAATTGGCGAGAGGGAGGATAACCGATGATATCTACTCGGATATTCGAAAAACTCCGTTTGCCGGGCCCATAGCCGAATATCAATTTCCTTTTGCCGACTTTTCCACGTTCGATGGTTCGGGAAATCCCACTGCTCACATCAGTTATTATCAACAGACTATGGCTGTTGCAGGTAATTCCGATGAAATCCTTTGCAGGGTTTTCGGTTCATCCTTAACTGGAGCAGCACAGAAATGGTTCTCGAATCTCCCGTCGGGAAGGATCGTGGATTTTGAAGAATTGGTGTAAAACCCAGCCCTAACCTTGACCCAGAAACCTTGTTATTTGTAGGTCCAGTGACCCGAAGTAAAGTAAGAAGTCAGCTTTGGGCCATCCCAGTAGAGGACTTGGTGTCTGGCTTTGAATCCATGAAAGTTGATGATGAAGTTCTATTTATGGAAACTGAATCTTGATGAAGATCTGATTAGTTGATGGACTTGGAGTGCTCTCTATCTTGGTTTGAAGGCATTTCTACCTTTTAGGTAAGTCACTTGACTTGTGTGCAAAACCCCTTTAGGATTGGATTTGATCTGGGCCTTCAATTCCCTGTTTTGGTCTTCTTTGTCAAGCATTGGTCGACCGATTGGTCGATCGGGCCATCGACCAATCCATTCGACCAATGATTGCTGTCTTTGGCAATTAGGTTGTTCTTGCTCTATTTAAGTCCAATCTCGAGTCCACTTCGTATTTGCTGCCTCCAAACTCTTTGGAACGAACCAAAGACCTCTGCAAGTCATCTCCCTTGCATCCTTGGTGTTTTCTTGACGGATCTTCGTCGAAACTCTTCTTTTTGCATCAAAAGGTATGTCTACTCTCTCTTCTTCTCCTCCATCTTTGTTTTTCTTTCCTTTCTGAGTTGAGACAGTAGAAGAGATGCTGCATTCTCTGTTGCAAACATCTCTGAACATGTTCTCATGATCATCCTAAGGATTTGAGGCTAGAACAATGATCTTAACCATGATCATTGCAAGCTTTTGAAGGAATCATGATCAAACCATGATCTAATCTTGTTAAACATCTGATTTGAATTTTGATCTCTTTGGATCTTCTATGATTGATCATGTTAGTAGTTAATTACTGTGTTTTCCTTCAATGATCCATAATCTATCAATTTCTAGTTGTTCTCTTCTACCATACTATGTGTTCTTCATGAAGCATGATAGTTACATATATGGTAGGTTTTATTTCCTTATTTAGATTTATGCTTCTAAGCCTTGTTCCTTGAAGATCTAAGTATGTTTTCATGATACCATTACCTGAAGCAATGATCCATCCTCCTATTGTTCTTGTCTTTGATTTCTATTTCGAATTCATCAAGATCCATGGTTGATCTAATTATGGTAACTTTTTGTTTCCTAATTTGGATCTTGATATCTTGATTTGATTGGTGTTTTGAGGTCCCCTATATGTTAGAATACTGCTGATGTAGTTTACCCCTTGATTAGTACCCTTTTGAACCACCAAATTCGGATTTCATATCTTAAAACTCTGTTTTTTTTAGGCTACTCTGCATTGGTCGATCGATTGGTCGATGGGCCGATCGACCAATCCACTCGACCAATGAGTACAAAGCAACTCCAGAATTGGTCCGTGTTGGATGTTTTGGTATCTTTTCTGTTAGGGATCTTTCCTAATATGTTGTATATACTTGTTTAGGACCTTCTTCTCAAGTTTGCCAAGATCTTACTTGATTTCTTAGGATTCCTTTGCGAGTTATAAAAGGTAAGGATGGTTATTTCCTTAATTACATAGATAGCATGAATCTAGTTTCTATATTTGAATATCATAGATATGATTCCTAAATTAGATTCTTACAATGATATACTACTGTTGCATAACTTTGATTACAGTAGCATTACTTGTTCATATTGAATTGATTCATGTATGATTTACTTACCAATGTTATACAAGTGATTGTAATTATTGATTTCTTTCCATATATGAAGTTACCATATATGTGATGATATGAATTGATGCATGTGTATGCTTAAGTATGGTTTGGAAAGGAGAGGTGTCCTTTTGACACTTCTGTCCTTGGACTACTACGGGAATATTATGGGATGTTTCCGGAGATGCCCTCTGAACACCTTCCTAAACTGTTGGATGACATATCTAGGATTGTCTAGTAGTGTTTGGCTAGGATGTCCTGTTATGTCGACCCTAATCGGAGGGGTATTGAGACCGAACGACCCGTGGTAGCAATGGGGATTCATGGGCGCTCAAGACCGGTAACCAACCCGTGAGAGGACAGGAATCACATTGTGGGGGCCATTTATTGGTAGGGTTGCATATGGTTAGACTTGGGCTCACGGGCGCTTAAGACCGGTAACCAACCCGTGAGAGGACCTGAGAGCTTCCCGTTTACCATATGTGGATGATCAATAGGGTTGATGAGTCCGTAGTCGGGGACTATGAGGACTCTAGTGTGAAGGATACCGGAAAGGATCGTCGGGACGAGGAATGAAAGTATCTGGATCCGACTTGATGTAACTAAGTAGAAGACTTGCATTTGGCTAGGTTTTACCCCGACATGCGCCAAGACTTATACCAAATGGTTGTGAGAGAGTGTGTTGACTTAACCCCCGCCAAGGTTTGTCCCGAGGGATGAAGGACCCATTACCAATCGGCTGCTCAAGACCGGTGAAATGATCCGTGAGAGAATCCAAGATATCTTAAATGGTTGAGGATGTGAGTGGACTTTCCTAAAGAAGTACGGTGCTATGACTTAAAGCATGTCTGCCAATAGAGACCAGCATACATAGAGTTAGATTCATTCATTCATTGCTTGTCTCATATCATATTGCATTTATGATTGTTCTGGAATCCTGCCATTTATGTTATTATGGATTTTAATTGCCTTACTGAGTTCTTTGAAACTCATTCCTTTATTGTACAATGTTTGTTAGACTATCCTGCAGTGCTCGAGTATTATGACGGTCCCTATGAAGAAGCGCAAGGCGAAGAGGCATATCTCCGGGAAGGTGATTGCGGTTACCACAATTACTCGAAGATCCCGCGAGTGGTTATGCTCCGTACGATGCTTAGTCCGACCATTGAGTGGAAGCGTCCTTGTGCCATTTATGAGATTTACACTTATAAGGATGTTGTCTATAAAGTGGAGAACAATTTAGTTACCCAATGTACTTGCTACTGGGATTAGATTTTGTCTAGTTTATTCTTTTAGAGCTACTTTTCCGCTGGTTGTAAAGTGGGATTTTTGCCTCACTTTACTTATCTGTTTGACACTCTGATTATATCTATTATTCTGATTCATTTATGATTCATTCTTTCTTTATTGGATCTATGGTTTATCTTCCGCACTTTTATTATGGTTGTTCATGATTATGTTATTGTTTATGTGGGAGGTTGATCACTCGATACCTGATCTTCGGGCTGTGGATCACACTCTCGGGTATGCCAGATAGGGTACCGGCTGGGAGGGCGTGACAATTGGCGTGCAAATTCATAGGATGATTCCAAAGCGGAATCCAGATAAAAAAGACCGAGGAGACCTTGTTCACTATCAGACAAGGGAAAAGTGAATCGATTTGGGAATACCTGAAAAGATTTAACAGGGTCACGATGGATATAGAGAATCTAGATGAACAAGTGGCTAAAACTGCTTTGTTCACTGGACTCACTAACCGACGACTTTTTGAGTTATTACTTCAAGATATGCCTACCACTTATGTTGAATTGGTGCAAAGATGTCTGAAGCAGGAAGAGGTGACGGAGATCCTAGATGCACACCAGGGGGATAATAAAGCCTCTACAAAAGAACAGAAGGCCCCTGAGAACAAGCAGAGGCCGAGCCGGAATGTTCGTGATCGAGTTGGAAGGCCTCATTAGGCATGGCGGCAAAGATCTCCTGGTAAAAGTGAGTATACTCCATTAAATACTCCTCGGGCTGATATTTTAAATATTATCAAGAAACAGAATATCTTGAAATGGCCTCCAAAGCTTCCCACAAAACCTGGGGAGTAGGATCGAGAAAGGTATTGCCGTTTCCACAGGGATTACGGCCACTATACCAATGATTGCAGACATTTAAAGGCGGATATTGAAAGATTGATATCTCAAGGGCACTTGTCCAATTTCGTCAGAGGAAGACGAGCGGAACCGTGAGACACAGGTAACAAGAGGGAACGTTCGGTTAGCCCAGAACAACCGACAGAGGCTCCTAAATCTAAGAAAGGTAAAGAAGTGATCGATGCCACTCGGTCACCCATACTAACGATATTTGGAGGTCCTGAACCTGAGTCGCTCTAGAAGCTGAAAGCTAAATCCAAGTTTGTTGGAACTAGAGAAACACAGAAGCGTAAGAGGCCGAATGGTGAGGGTTCGATCACTTTTGGCGAAGAAGATGAAAGAGGCGTCTATTTACCTCATGATGATGCCATAGTCATCAAGGTAAAAATCGCACGCCGAGAAGTGCATAGGGTGTTAGTTGACACCAGGTCTGCTGCAGACCTTTTATCTTATGCAGCTTATCAAAAGCTTAAAGTGGATGAAGACTTGATGGAGCCTTCATCCATGCATCTATATGGCTTTGTGGGATCGTCTGCAATAGCGGAAGGATCAGTATAGCTAGATTTGTCGATCGGAAGCTTCCCCAAAGAGGCTACTATTCGGGTAAACTTCTTGGTGGTTCGAGAACTTCCGGCTTATAACGTCATCCTCGGAAGGCCATTCTTATCAAAGTTAGGTGCTATAGTTTCAACAAAGCACCTGAAAATAAAATTCCCGACAGAAATGGGAATTGGTCAGGTCTCATCTGACCAAAGAGTCTCTCGACAATGTTACATAGCATATTTAAAGGATAAGGAGGGCCCCCAGAAAGGTAACTGATTTTACCAATAGAAGAACGAGATGATCGGGACAGGACAGAGATGCAAAGGCCCGAGCCGGTAGAAAAGTTGGAACAAATTCAGCTGTATCCCGATGACGAAAAAAGGATTACTTATATCGGGTCTGAGCAGATGGAAGAATTCAAGAAGGAGTTGAAGTCTTTTCTTCAACAAAACAGCGATGTGTTCGCATGGTCTGCGGACGATATGCCAGGAATTGATCGGCAAGTTGCAGAGCACAAACTTTGGATAGATCCGAAGGTGAAACCGGTAATTCAAAAGAGGAGAAATTTCTCCATAGAAAAGTACGAAGCCGTTCGGGGTGAGGTTGAAAAATTGAAGAACTCTAGTTTGATTGAACCCATTGAATGCCCGATCTAGTTGACCAACGTGGTAATGGTCAAAAAGGCAAATGAAAAGTGGAGAATGTGTACAGATTAAACAGATCTCAACAAGGCTTGCCCAAAATACTGTTATCCGTTGCACAAAATTGATCTATTGATAGATGCAACAGCAGGATATAAAACATTGAGTTTCATGGATGCATACTCAGGATACAACCAGATCCTCATGAACAAAGAGGATGAAAAGTGTACGGCTTTCATGACTGACCGTGAGAGTTTTTATTACAAAGTCATGCCGTTTGGCCTGAAAAATGCAAGGGCTACTTATCAAAGGGCCGTCAACAAAATTTTTAAATACTTGATCGGGAAGAACGTGGAAGCATATGTTGACGATATGCTAGTAAAGAGCACTGCGAGGACAAAGCACATTGAGGATTTAGCGGAGGTATTTTCAGTACTGCAGAAATATCAAATGAAGCTGAATCCGGAAAAGTGCGCCTTCGAAGTTTTGTCAGGCAAGTTCTTGGGCTTTATGGTATCACAAAGAGGTATTGAGGCTAACCCGGCCAAAATACAAGCTTTGATTGATATGGAAGATGTCACTGAGATATTAATCTCTCAATATCTGCTTTCAGATGACGACAGTCATTTGTATAATGACCATAGTCCTTGTGGAATCGGCAATACTTTTCTCGATTTCATTATCACAAGACCGTGGGGGGCCAACCCTTACACAAAAAAAAAATAAGAAAAAGAAGATAGCTTCCTATTGTTCTTTAACATTCTTGACCGAAGGATCCTTGTCTGAGGCAAGCTTTGAGGGTTCTTCGGGAAGAGGCGGCGAATCATCAAGATACTTCTTGATATCTGGATCTACTGGAATGGGGTCCTCTTCCTCCCAAACCCAATTAGGGAAAGGCAGCTCAAGCTTCTTGAAGATTTCCTTGTGGCATGCGCTCCGGAAAGGAGTTGTGTCAAAGGAAGGGGAAGTTTCAAGAATAACTTTCCAGACATCATTCTACCCCTCTCGGTAAGCCTGAAGGTTTAATGAAGCCATCAGATCGCTGAAGGGAACGCTGTTCAGATACTTCTGAATGCAGTCCCTCCGAAGATCTTGTGAAAGATGTTTGGGTTTGCTGGGAATTGCCATCTTCTTCAGACATTCGTTATCCATGGCTTGAAGCTCGAGGCTCTCAGCGCATGTGGTAGCAAGATTTTTCTGCTTCTTGGCTTCGCGTTCGGCAGCTGTTGCACGACTGATCGACAAATCAAGTTCTTTTTTCAAAGAACTCATGGCTTGATCGTTCTTCTCCTTTGACTCTTTGGCTACTTTCTTCAACCGGTCAACCTCAAAATTGGCCTTCGCCAAATTCTCTTCACGGGTCTGCAGCAAAGAGCCGCTACAACCAACTCGGCTCAAGGCCTCCATGTGTTGGTAGAAGCTCAACACGGCAGTTCTAGGAAAGCAGGAGAATTATTAAAAATCCCAGGAGAGATTACAAAGCAAGTAGTACAAACGCCAATAATACCTCATGGAAAGATGAACGAGAGTGTCGTCTTGTAGGGTTTCAAAGGCCTGTCGATCGGCAGGCATAAGGCTGAGAGAACTCCACTCAGCAGCCTTCTCATGATCCTGCGTGACTCGGTCTGTCACCGCCAATGACCATTGAGGGACGAAGATCTCCAAAAAATCTTTATTCTTTTTGGATTTCTTCGAGACAAAAGCATTGACCGAGTCATGCTTCCTTTTGGTCGGACAGGAGAGGGGATTTCGACCTCTTCCACCATCGGTTTTTTCCCTCTCCCCGAAGCGTCGACCACTGGCTTTAAGTTTCGTATACCCTTATAAGAAGGGTCTGGAGGAGGCATAGAGGCCACCTGTTCTACAGTCAATGCTCGAGGAGACCGTTGCTCTGCAGTCGCAACGGCCTTGGCAGCCTTCACCCGAAGGCTGCTTGGATTAATTCTTGGAGGCACTACAAAGAAGGACGAAAGTCAGAAAGTTGAAAAAGTTTGCAGTACATTCAAGAAAACGAAACGTGGCTGTTAGAAAGCTCACATTGAGCCAATCCCCAGTATTGAAGAATGGAGTTATATACCATTTCATATCCATGTATCTCTTGATACCATGGAATTGACTTGATCTTCCTGACAGCAGCTCTGTCTTCCTTGGATAAAGGAGGGACTCGATTGCCCTCAGAGTATGAAGTGTACAGTTTCCAGGTGGTCAGGAAGTTAAGGTCTGATTGAGGCACTCGGCAGAAGAAATACCACTTACGCCACCCCTTGTGATTGGAAGGGCAGGTTCCCCTGGCAAGAATGCTGCCCGACCAGTCAAGCTCAACTTTGTTGCGCTTGGAAAGAGCAACCCAACCAGGAGGATGGGAAAGAGAAAGAACATAAAAATGTATAAAAAAAAGGAAGAGAAGGTATGATGCCAAGTTCAAAACATAAACCCAAGAAGCCGACGATGAGACGCCAGCTATTGGGAAGAAGCATGCAGGGACATATATTCCAGTGATTTAAAACAGCAGAAAACAAAAAATTGAAGAAAGGAAAGCGAACCCCGCTTTCCAAAGTATCTATATACAGGGAAAATTCACCAGGAAGGATCGAATTAACCCTCTCATCAGAAGTGGGGGCCCTGATGGTACGAGGAAGGAAAGTCGAAGTGTTCGATGGCTAAAGGAAGGTTTTCCTCAGAAAGGAGGAGGCAACAGAATCAGGTCCATCAGTGGACTTGATAGGTTGTTTGGACTGCCTAGAGGATTCGGCAGTCGCCTTTGGAATTCTGGATGGTCCAAACCCAGGAAGCGCAGAAGGAGCCTTACCACTTTCTTCTGCTCTTTTCTGTTGGCTAACTTCTTCGAAGTTATGCCAAATGGCAGTTAAGGTTTTCTGGTCACTATCCGATTGCTCAAGAGAGACTAAGGCAAAGATCTCGTCACCAGAGTCGCCCTTACCGGCACTGAGTTCAGGAGGAATTTCAGAAGAAACCCTACCGCCTTCCATTACTAAAAAGTCTGGTTGTGGTTTTTAACAAGAAAAAAGAAACCTGTAGACGAAAGTAAATATTGCAAATGAGCCAGTAGACTTACTGAATCACTGAAGGAGAATGCTCAACAGTGAGAAGATCGTTAGAGCGTGAAGAAGACGATGAGGTTTCAAAACTCCAGACAAAGAGAATGAAACCTATGAAGACAACGAACTGCTTTTAAGCAATCGCTCGAGTGATCGAGGACGTGTACGATCGAGATTTGGAGACGGTTTGAAAGTTTGAACTCACGAATCAAAAACAGGCGTTCAGAAACCGTCGTTTCGATTTCGTGAGAAAAGATAGTTTCGGCTGCAGAGGACGCGTGGCGTCACCCTCACAAAAAGTGAAAATATTCATGATGCTCGAGGAAAAAGCAATACAGCCGCATTAAATGTGATACGGCATTTAATGGGTTGGAGATTATGCAAAACTATTGTTCGACAGAATACCCAGTTCAACCTTGGTTCGATCCGAATGCTTGGTATGGGGGCCTCATAATATGGTGAAAATATAACTGAACCTGGTTCAACCTTGGTTCGATCCTCGACCCCGGTCAAGACGAAAGGAATTGACTCGCTTCCGAGCGAGCCGGGTCCAGAAGATAGCTTGCTGAGGAAGAAAACTAACTCAGTCACAAGCACACCCTAATCCACTACGATCGGAATGGACTAATCGTCAAAGAGACGGGTAGCAACATTTGCGGCTGTTGCTTATCACTATTATATGGATAACTACCATATAACGATCGTATTATCAAAGGAGTCATCTACTAGTCCAACCTAGTAGGGATCTATCACTCAATGGGTCTATCCGTTAAGATCTGACGATTATCCAAAGAATGCTCAAATACATCCAACCAAGGAGATTCGAAGGTACACTCTACATAAGACATCACCTACCCACAAGGTAAAAGGACACATACAATCTGAATTGTATTCTCGTTATTCATTCCTTAGCTCTGTGCTCAAGCAGAGCCGTTTGTGATTAAGTTCATCAATTGACTTAGCCTTCGGAGGTGGACTCCCGATCCTAGCGGTCGGGCCACATCTGACATTCGTTTTTGTAGGTCATCCACAGGAGATCTAAGGGCTGAGCAGATTTTGGACGCATCGTAGAGTAACTATGGTGCAATACCCATTGTAATGTTCTTTAATCAACAATACAGTAATGGTATGATCAACTGTCTGGCTGAACTTTTTTTTTTTGGTAAAAAGTTTCATTAAGATGGGGCAAAGGCCGAGGCTGAAGAATTCAGGCAAGGAGTGGATAGATGCCAAACCGTCGAGCCCTGAATCGACAGCGCCTTCCCAGCTAGGACATGAGCAATTACATTGCAAGACCTAGGAATAAAAGCGAACCTACATTCTAGGAAATAAGACTGTAATTTACTGTCCGGCCGAACTTCACTTCTTAGTTTATTGATGTTTCTTTGGTGACTTCGATTTCTCTTAAATAAATGGATTGTTTACTAAGATAAAAATAGTATGAATAAAATGATACAAATGAACCACACCATATTGATCAAGTACCAAATATCATTATTCTGTCTGAATAAATATGGTATAGTAATGATGGCATATTTGAACCCGTGTCATACTGATAAGAGGTAAATTTATCTAATGCTATTCCGATATCATACCAAAATTAGTTCTATATCGAATCTGTTGCTGCAAAATCCTACTCGACCGCATAAACAAGTGTACCTACAAGAACTTACTTGACCAGATTGGTAAAGTAACACCTCTGACGAACAAGTTAGCAAGAAGTAGAGTTTTGGGATCACGAAGCTCAATGTAGTCCTTGACGCTAGAGAGGATAACTTAAGAATACTTACCTATTAATGAGGAAGGTGTGGGTACTTATAGATCTTAGAGAGGTTACCTTAAGTATACAGATCTTAAGAGGGGTTACCTTAAATGTGCATGGAGTTTGGATGGGATTCTATAATTGTTGCTAACTTCCTGGAGAGAGAAATCTTATCTGCCAAGAGAGTATTATTTGGATTGTAATTGTAGAGTATAGATCTTAAGAGAGGTTACCTTAAATGTGCATGGAGTTTGGATGGGATTCTATAATTGTTGCAAACTTCCTGGAGAGAAGAATCTTATCTGCCAAGAGAGTATGTTGTAAATTTGTTTAAAACTTATTAATGTTATTTTATATAAATATCTGCTTTAATTGTGTCTTTTATCCATGATTTTATTTAGTCCCACATCGGGTTATATGTTTTATATATAGAAGGGGCCCACGTATTATTAATTTGTGCGACACAAAATGAGCCTGAATCATGTTGTAACCCTGCCATGATTATATATATATATATATATATATATATATATATATATATATATATATATATATATATATATATATATATATATATATTAATATTAATATGACATGGGTCGTGGGCTTTGATCCGGAAGGCCCTTTTGTCATGGGCCCTATTCTGGAAAGTCCACTGTTAGGTGAATACGTAGAGATGCCATTAAAGAGGCATTCTCTTGTAGGGAGGTCAGCTAGATAATTACATTTTTTAAGGGAGTTGAGCTGAAAGGTACCTTCACAAAGAGAGATGACCTTACCCTTTCACCCATAGCCTTTGGAGCTATATATAAACCCATTCTCGAGTTCATTCTAAGTACGGAATTACCTCCTCATCCTCTTTCTTTCTCTCTCTCCCTGTTGTTGTTCTGTCAAACAGTGAACATTACCTAATATATCTTAAGTAACATTTCTGGGGTGTAACCTTAAAGGTTGGGCTGACTGATCTTGGGGTGAAGATACTGTAAAACCCGTATTGCACAAATTAGGGTGTCTAAATACTTTAAAGAAAATACCTCTGGTACGTTTAAGCTCATTTGATAGTATTGTGAGAACAAACGTTCAAATATATTTACAGATTCCTCAACAACGTTTCAACAGAGTATTATTTGGATTGTAATTGTGGAGTCCAATCTTTACTCTAAGAGCAATCCAAACTATCTAACTTTATCAGAACCCTTATCCCTATCTTTAAGGAGGTTGGTTATGATTCATTTTGTACACGTTGTTTAGTGTGTACATTTCATATGTTTTCTTATTTATGAACTACTCAAAGTATCGTCAGTTTAGATGTCTTCGAGTTGATCATGGTCGGACCATCCACTCAATAGTGGTCAAACCATCAAATATAAGTTGATTAGAAAACTGTTCACCTCATAAGTCCCCCAATTTTTTGGCGACCATCATCTAATGTTCGTAACAAGAGACAATCGTTCATCTTGACCGATCGTCTAACTTTAGTTGAAAAAAGAAAACCTATTGCATTTGGAAGACAACTCAAGTAGCACATTGAATGCACATGTTACAGTTGCTTAGAATATTGGTTGTTACACGTCTTTTCACTATCCAACGTGTGGTGCCACATGGCCTTAGCCATGATGTGGTGAAGGTTTGTTGTTTTTAATAAAATGACTGCATCTTATCCATCCATGTGTACAGGATCGAGTGCATTGAATTGGTATCCGATGGGATTCGAAAGATCTCTTTTGAGGCCGTTGATTTTAATTCCCCCTTAGATCAGAATCTTCTCAAGGATAACATGGCTCCTTGGTCATACGATGAGTATAGTGTAGAGTTCCTAAAGTCGTTGAACCTGAGCCTTCAAATCTACTTTCATCCTGTCCCTTAGGATTAGAATCTTTTAAAAAGGTTTTATTTGATGTGGGATTAGATTTCTTCTAGACCTCTGATTGGTATTGTTGAAGAATTTTTAAGGTCATCAAATATGAACCCTTAGGTTTGACTTCCTTTTGCTCCCTACGGTTGGAATTAGTTTAGGGTATAAACCCCCTTTTTCACTTCTTCCTCACTTCACTTCCTACTTCACGCAAGGCAATTTCCGAACTTTCGTTTCAGAGTTTTGAATCTTCGGTTCTCATTTTTATCATCTCGTTGGTTCTCTTTTTTCTGTTATTGATCTTTTGAAAACTTCCCACTAGTTTGAGTTAGTGAGACTTTTCGTGCTTGCTATTGTCATTTGAGGAGTTAGAGCTTCTGTACTAGTCCTTCTGTGAAGACGAAACAGTCTACTACCTTTCTCTTTTTTGTTTCTTCTGTCTATAAATGTAATTCTTCCATCTCTCTTTTTTTGTTTGTATCTGTGTGTGTTGTGGTACGTTTTCATCTCTGGTCCATTTGTTTCTGTTGAAATTTATTAATATGATTAATAAATTAAATGCCCAAGGGTAATATTGGAAACTCACTATTAGGGCGGTTACAAAATAGGGTTATATATTTTGGTAACCACCGCATTAGTGAGTAACTGAGTGATTCATTCGCACGAGATTTATCTCTGAGAAACGGCGGTTCCATCTCTCTCTCCCTCTCTCTTAGAATCGCAGGCTTGGAAATTTTTCATTTCCTAGTTTTTGATCTTCATTCCATTAATCCACGGCATTTGGGTTGTGGATACCCTTTCCCAGTGATTGTGGAATCTCTCCGGTAAAGCTTTGGTGGTGGAATGAGAACGTGGATCTAGACTTCCGCTGCGAATACTTCATAAAAGGGAAAGCGAATCCAGGTAAGGAATCTTTCCCCCATCAATTAATTGAATTGAACTATTTTTGAAGTATTACCAACATTGGCATCAGAGCCATTGGTTCCCACGTTTTTTTGTTCCTCCCCATTGTTTAATTTTATTGTATGGATCCAATGGGAGGATCAAGGGTTTAATACGAAACCCATGGGAGAATTGATAGGGTTTTTGGAAACCCTTAATTTTGATTCGGATCCGAGTGGGAGGATCCTTGTGAATTTCCCTAATGAAGATTTGCATGAATTGATAATCCATGATGATAATTATTTTTGCTTAATAATTAATGCTGGATTTTTTCATGTATTTTTTTGGATGATTTTTTGGGTGAAAAAACGTGTCTTCCGTTTTTTTTTGAAAAAAATTTCGTTCAAGAAAAATTGAAAAATCGCCGTTTTTGGGTCACTGTGGACCAGACGGACAACCGTTTAACTAGACGGTCGTTAGACGGTCGTCCGTCTATTATCAGACTAGTCACAGTGACCCAGACGGAATTACCGTCTGGGAGACGGTCATCCGTCTGAGCCAGACGGTCGTCCGTCTGGTCACAGAATGTCAGACGGAATTCCGTCTGGGCAGACGGCAGTCCGTCTGGGAAAGATGGACTTTTTTGGATATTGGTCTGTCCAGTTCAGAATGTGTTTCTAACTTACTGGACACCAATGGCCCGACAATCTGTGTGGTGTTTGGGCATTGAGGGCCTAATGGGGCCTAGTGGGAGCTAATGAGGTAGAAGTGTTCTGTGTGAACCACCTCATAGCTTGAACATGATTGCATGTTTTATTTTAATAAAACTATTTTTTATTTATGGGTCTATCAATCATGTTTCTTGCACAGAATGAAGCTAGTGTATAAGTCTATGTGGGTTTGCATGAGAATTTAATTGAATGTTTTTTAGCATCTCTTTTGGTTTAAGTGCTTATCCCATAGGTTGACTATGCTAGTGTGATTTGTTGTTGCATGAGTTGTGTTTTATACTAGACTTATTGAACTCATTCTTGTATGTAATATCTCTAGAAAAAATGGCTGCTACCAAGAGCATTGTTGCTGACCTCACTAAAGGAGATAAGCTGAATGAGAGGAATTATGACCTCTGGCACCGAAAGGTGCAATATCTCCTGGAAGAGCAGGATATGCTGGAGACCATAAACCAGACCATGAACCCACCTGAGGAAGGTACCACTGCACAGCATCGCAGGGACCTTGATACATACAATGCTTGGAAGAGGAAAGACCGGGTAGCTAGGATTACAATCCTGAGCTCCATGAGGGATGACCTGATGCTTCGTTATGAGAAGCATAGGACTGCAAAGTCTTTGTGGGAGGCTGTGAAGTTCCAGTATGGAGGGACTTCCACCACAAGATGTCACACCCCACCCAGCCGGATCCGGTCATACCCGAATGCCCGTGGGGGTGATACACCGCAAGATCTAGGTTCAGTGACAAATCCATACAAAACATGATATAGCATAATTAAATGGACAAGAATAAATCAAGTTTATCATACTAAGTTATCAAAACCGAAATAATGGTTACAATCATCCATTACTTCAAAATAAAAATATAACATCAGAGTTTTGAAAAGAAAAGAGAGTAATTTTCAACGCAGCGGAAAACTAAACTAGACTAGTTCTCTAATGCAATCCCACCCAAAAGAATAGTCTTGATACTGGCATGAAGCTCCATGTGCGTCCACTTCTTTTTCAATCACTCATTCAAGAAGATATGTTGGTAACGCATCCTCCATTTGGAAGAAGTCCTCATAACCTGCAGCATAATCTAAAAGAAGAAAAAAAAAAACATATAAAAGGAATGAGTTCAATAGAACTCAGTGAGGTCAACTCAACATCATATCACACATTCATTCTCAAGATTCCACACCACACATATAACATGAATATCAATAATGTAATTAATGACAATGATATGATATGTGAATGATTATCCTCCTAACTCTATCATGAAGTCTCTATGGTAGACACGCATTAAGTCACACATCAGTCTTCTTTGGGCGGTCTCATCACTCTTCCCTCACGGCTCTGATGCACGTCTGTTGGGTTCTCCGCGGTTGTTGTGTAAAGTCTTGTCAAGCCATGGTTGGGGATTAGGTCACCACTCTCTCACATCACCATTGGTATAAGATCTGGCGCGTGTCAAGGATAATCTTAGGCCCAATGCAAAGTCATATAGTCTCGTACTACATATGGTCCGGATATTTCCCCTCACGCCTAGTGCTCTGTTGGTTCAATACCTTCCCACCTATGAATGGAATCCTCAATGGAGGCATCTGTTGGACCCCATTCATTAACCCAGTGGTCATCCACATATAATGGACAGGATGATCTCCATGTCCTCTCACGGGTCATTTCACCGGTCTTGAATGTCCATGAGCCCTTATCTATTATATGCAACCCTACCTCTCTATGATGATAGTGGGCCTGCTTGACATACAGGACCCAGCCACTAACATCACGGGTTAACCGGCTTCAATACCCCTTCCGAAAGGATAGTAGTACTCATGAGGTCACCTAACCAAACACTTCTAGACATGCCCTAAATATGTAAATTAGTAATCGGGAAAGAGCCAAGGGCACCATAGGAATGCGTTCCATACCGCCTCCTTTGGTATCCTATGGCAGAAATGCCCAAAGGGCATTCCCCATTCCCAACCACAATATAAGCAATCATATAATATCACTAGGGCAATGGGTGAACCCACAACCCTAGTAGAAAATACAAGGTAGAAGAAATAATAATATTTCTCCTCTCATACAATCACATTCCATTTCATAATAACAATAATAGATTTCAAAGCAAGGAGCAACATCAGAAGTAATAATAAACATAAATCATAGCAATTCATATTTAACAAAAGACATAAAATAACCACAAGATAATACTAAAGCAATACAAGATATCAATAATGAAAAGTAATTGACATCATTACACATGTAATATAAAGTTAAGTATATTCCTCACCTTTTACTTTATTCTTCCTCCAATGATCAATAATTCCTTCTCACAAATTAGTGACTAAAGATATATTAACCTATTCATGCAAAAGAAATAATTATCACAAATTAGAGCCAATTTGGGTTTCAAATGATATCTTAAAATCTTCCCACAAAAACCCAAATCTGAAAACTAGGTTAAAAAGGGTAGTTCTCAACCTCACTAGTGAATGGTCACTAATTTGCCACCAACTCGAAGTTTATAATGAAGCAAAACTTTGGAAAAATCTAATTGGAAACAAAAGGATGCTACGGGTACCTTCAATTTTATTAAATTTGACCCATCTCAAAAAGCCCCAAATTTGACTCTCATAAATCACCCGTGTGTGACCCGGGGAGTCAAATTCTAAAATCTTTTGCAAGGGGATAAACCAATACTCCCAAACTCAAGGGAAACATTAATATAAGAAAATATAAGCATCTAGGGTACCTATCATTATTCCCTTTCATAGATCCGATCCCTCAATAGAAGAGAAAAGATATTACTTCCACAACTACGAAGGGACATTAAAATAATAAAGGAAAGCATCCAAGATACCTAATAACCTTCCCTTTCAAGATTCCTCAAAAGGAAAGGAGAGAAAATACTCACAAAATTGTGAGTAAGAGAAGGATTAAAGAAAACTAACCTTTCCTAACAATTTTGCAAAGATTCAGATCACAGACACCTTCGGAAGAATGGAAATCGCTCCTCTCTTTCGTTTCTCCTTTTCTCCAAAGCCTCCGCCTCTTTCTAGCCTCCAAAAATGCATTTACGGATGAGATAAAACATAAATAGGGTTTAAAAAAATCCGAATTTCCAATTTTGCCCCTAAATAGAAACTAGGGTGGGGGTTGGTTCACCCAAATGGCTGAAACTTCTGGTTCATGGTTGGACCCCCAAACGAACTCCGATTTTGATGATCTTTGGCTCGTTGGAAAGGTCTTTCGACGATCTTCGATTTGATATCTTATTTGCGTCAATCGGATTCTCCATCACTGATCTACAGATATTCCAAAATTACCCTTTTTACACTATCGAGACTAATCTTCTCTCTTCACTTAAACTCTAAGAGAGTTTTTGAGTCATTATAAGGGTCATCTACCAACATTTGTTTAATTTTCAATCCTTCGGGCTCGAATTGAATGGTCCAAAATTGTCGCCGAATCAAGGCCCAGGTTCTCGGTCTTAAAACCATGGGTTAAAGGGGTAGAAATCTGGGGGATTTCACACAAGAGGCCGCCAGCTCGGACTCACCTTTGATGGTTATAAGATGTGTCAGGGTCACACCATGAGGCAGCATATAACCATCATGTCTAACATGATTAGTGAGTTGAGCGCATGTGGGCGCCAGAAGACTGATGAGGAGCAAGTCTCCACAGTCATCAGGTCATTGCCAAAGACTTGGGAGCATATGAAGATCTTCTTGACTCATGCTGATGAGGTCAAGACTTTCGATCAAGCTGCCAAGCACCTTGAGCTTGATGAGGATCGGATGTTGGCCGATGCCCCTCAAATTGATGTATTTGCTGCTGAAGCTAGCACTAGTAAGGGTGCAGGCTTCAAGCGCAAGAGAGAGAAAGCTCAACCTCAGCAGTCCAAGCAAAGTAACCAGGGTGGGAACAAAAACAAGAGTGGCCCCAAGCGTTCAAGGGGGACTAGTGCTGGCAAGAAGAAATCAGTTTTGATTTGCTTAAAGTGCCGAAAGCCTGGTCATTTTGCTTGTGATTGCACTGAGCAAGAGGTATGTACTGTGTGTTATACCTCATCTTGTTATGTAACAAGTTCTACTATGCTTGCTGAACTAAATCCTTTGTGGATTGTTGATTCAGATGCGATAGAACACATAACAAGGGAACGCTCGAGCTTTGTGGAATACCGTCATATTCCAAGAGGAAGCAAAAGAATAACGATGGGGAACAGCTCAAGCGTGGAGGTTCATGGCATAGGCACATGCAAATTAGTTTTGCGAGGTGGCCAGACGCTGTTACTCCATGATGTGCTGTATGCTACAGACATTCGGCGAAATCTTGTTTCTGTTATTTATCTTTTAAGACATGGTTTTAGAGTTGTATTTGAAAACAATTCTTTGGTTTTGTATCTGGGTGATATAGTTTATGGTTATGGTTTTCTTGATAATGGTTTCATTGTATTGGATACAATTGATTATTCATTTAATTCTAGTAGTGCTTTTGTTTGTCAAAATACTGTGTGTATTGATTCTAATTTGTGGCATGCTAGACTAGGACATATTGGCTTAGATAGGATGAACAGGTTGGCAGGAGAAGGTCTCTTAGGCCAAGGTTCACTATCTGATTTGCCAATGTAAAACCCAGCCCTAACCTTGACCCGGAAACCTTGTTATTTGTAGGTCCGATGACCCGAAGTAAAGTAAGAAGTCAGCTTTGGGCCATCCCAGTAGAGGACTTGGTGTCTGGCTT
Organism: Hakea prostrata; assembly: GCF_041222555.1. Lineage (NCBI taxonomy): Eukaryota > Viridiplantae > Streptophyta > Magnoliopsida > Proteales > Proteaceae > Hakea > Hakea prostrata. The sequence continues at coordinate 15,106,434 of NC_142603.1, forward strand.
TGAATCCATGAAAGTTGATGATGAAGTTCTATTTATGGAAACTGAATCTTGATGAAGATCGGATTAGTTGATGGACTTGGAGTGCTCTCTATCTTGGTTTGAAGGCATTTCTACCTATTAGGTAAGTCATTTGACATGTGTGCAAAACCCCTTTTGGATTGGATTTGATCTGGGCCTACAATTCCCTGTTTTGGATTTGCTGTCAGCATTGGTCGACTGATTGGTCGACTGGACCAGTCGACCAATCCACTCGACCAATGAGTGCTGTCTTTGGCAATTAGGTTGTTCTTGCTCTATTTAAGTCCAATCTCGAGTCCACTTCGTATTTGCTGCCTCCAAACTCTTTGGAACGAACCAAAGACCTCTGCAAGTCATCTTCCTTGCATCCTTGGTGATTTTCTTGACGGATCTTCGTCGAAACTCTTCCTTTTCATCAAAAGGTATGTCTACACTCTCTTCTTCTCCTCTATCTCTTATTTTCTTTCCTTTTTGAGTTGAGACAGTAGAGGAGATGCTGCATTCTCTGTTGCAAACATCTCTGGACTTGTTCTCATGATCATCCTAAGGATTTAAGGCTAGAACAATGATCTTAACCATGATCATTGCAAGCTTTTGAAGGAATCATGATCAAACCATGATCTAATCTTTGCTAAACTTCTGATTTGAATTCTGATCTCCTTGGATCTTCTATATTGATCATGTTGGTAGTTAATTGCTGTGTTTTCTTTTCATGATCCATGATCTATCAATCTCTAGTTGTTCTCTTCTACCATACTATGTGTTCTTCATGAATCATGGTAGTTACATATATGGTAGGTTTTATTTCCTTATTTAGATTTATGCTTCTAAGCCTATTTCCTTGAAGATCTAAGTATGTTTTCATGATACCTTTACCTGAAGCAATGATCCATCCTCCTATTGTTCTTGTCTTTGATTTCTATTTCGAATTCATCAAGATCCATGGTTGATCTAATTATGGTAACTTTTTGTTTCCTAATTTGGATCTTGATGTCTTGTTTGGATTAGTGTTTTGAGGTCCCCTATATGTTAGAATACTATTGATGTAGTTTACCCCTTGATTAGTACCCTTTTGAACCACCAAATTCGGATTTCATATTTTAAAACTCTGTTTTTTTTAGGCTACTGTCTGCATTGGTCGACTGATTGGTCGATCGGACCAATCGACCAATCCACTCGACCAATGAGTACAGCAACTCCAGAATTGGTCTGTGTTGGATGTTTTGGTATCTTTTCTGTTAGGGATCTTTCCTAATATGTTGTATACACTTGTTTAGGACCTTCTTCTCAAGTTTGCCAAGATCTTACTTGATTTCTTAGGATTCCTTTGCGAGTTATAAAAGGTAAGGATGGTTATTTCCTTAATTACATAGATAGCATGAATCTACTTTCTATATTTAAATATCATTGATACGTTTCCTAAATTAGATTCTTACAATGATATACTACTGTTGCATAACCTTGATTACAGTAGCATTACTTATTCATATTGAATTGATTCATGTATGATTTACTTACCAATTATATACAAGTTGATTGTAATTATTGATTTCTTTCCATATATGAAGTTACCATATATGTGATGATATGAATTGATGCATGTGTATGCTTAAGTATGGTTTGGAAAGGAGAGGTGTCCTTTTGACACTTCTGTCCTTGGACTACTACGGGAATATTATGGGATGTTTCCGGAGATGCCCTCTGGACACCTTCCTAAACTGTTGGATGACATATCTAGGATTGTCTAGTAGTGTTTGGCTAGGATGTCTTGTTATGTCAGACCCTAATCGGAGGGGTATTGAGACCGAACGACCCGTGGTAGCAATGGGGATTCATGGGCGCTCAAGACCGGTAACCAACCCGTGAGAGGACAGGAATCACATTGTGGGGGCCATTTATTGGTAGGGTTGCATATGGTTAGACTTGGGCTCACGGGCGCTTAAGACCGGTAACCAACCCGTGAGAGGACGTGAGAGCTTCCCGTTTACCATATGTGGATGATCAATAGGGTTGATGAGTCCGTAGTCAGGGACTATGAGGACTCTAGTGTGAAGGATACCGGAAAGGATCGTCAGGGACGAGGAATGGACGTATCTGGATCTGACTTGATGTAACTAAGTAGAAGACTTGCATTTGGCTAGGTTTTACCTTGACATGCGCCGGTACTTATGCCAAATGGTTGTGAGAGAGTGTGTTGACTTAACGCCCTGCCATGGTTAGTCCTGAGGGATGAAGGACCCATTACCAATCGGCTGCTCAAGACCAGTGAAATGATCCGTGAGAGAATCCAAGATATCTTAAATGGTTGAGGATGTGAGCGGACCTTCCTAAAGAAGTACGGTGCTCTGACTTAAAGCATGTCTGCCAATAGAGACCAGCATACATAGAGTTAGATTCATTCATTCATTGCTTGTCTCATATCATATTGCATTTATGTTTGTTCTGAAATTTTGCCATTTATGATGTTATGGATTTAACTGCCTTACTGAGTTTCTTTGAAACTCATTCCTTTATTGTACAATGTTTGTTAGACTATCCTGCAGGTACTGAGTACTATGACGGTCCCTATGAAGAAGCGCAAGGCGAAGAGGCATATCTCCAGGAAGGTGATTGCGGTTACCACAATTACACTGAAGATCCCGCGAGTGGTTATGCTCCGTACGATGCTTAGTCCGACCATTGAGTGGAAGCGTCCTTGTGCCATTTATGAGATTTACACTTATAAAGATGTTGTCTATAAAGTGGAGAACAATTTAGTTACCCATTGTACTTGCTACTGGGATTAGATTTTGTCTAGTTTATTCTCTTTAGAGCTACTTTTCCGCTGGTTGTAGAGTGGGATTTTTGCCTCACTTTACTTATCTGTTTGACACTCTGATTATATCTATTATTCTGATTTATTTATGATTCATTCTTTCCTTATTGGATCTATGGTTTATCTTCTGCACTTTTATTATGATTGTTCATGATTATGTTATTGTTTATGTGGGAGGTTGATCACTCGATACCTGATCTTCGGGCTGTGGATCACACTCTCGGGTATGCCAGATAGGGTACCGGCTGGGAGGATGTGACAGCCAACCTGTGAGTCATGTCTAGCAGGAAAAGCAACTAGAAAACCATTTAAAAAGGCTTTGAGAGCCTCTCTTCCTTTAGAACTTATCCATTCAGATGTGTGTGGACCCATGAATGTGCATACTAGAAAAGGACAATCTTATTTCATCACATTCATAGATGACTATACAAGGTATGGTCACATTTATCTAATTTCTCATAAGTCAGAAGCTCTGGAATGTTTTAAGAAATTCATGAGCTTAGTTGAGAATCAATTAGATAAAAGGATTAAAACTCTTAGAACGGATAGAGGTAGAGAGTATCTCTCCGATATGTTCAAAGGGTTATGTGATGAAAAGGGGATATCTAGACAACTTACTATTCCAGGGACTCCACAGCAAAATGGGGTTGCTGAGAGGAGGAATGGAACCTTGCTAGACATGGTGAGATCCATGATGGCGCAGGCAAATCTACCCATCTCTTATTGGGGAGATGCTTTGCTGACTGCGGCCTATATCCTCAACAGAGTTCCAACCAAATCGGTTCCTTCCACACCATATGAGTTGTGGACCGGAAGGAAGCCAGATTTGAGTTACTTGCGCGCATGGGGATGTGCATCATATGTTCACTCTACTTCTCACCAATATGGAAAGCTCGGACCCAGAGGAAGAAAGTGTATCTTTGTGAGATATTCTGAACCCTCAAAGGGCCATGTCTTCATTGGACTAGATGAAAGTGAGAGGAGAACGGAACTTGAGTCTAGGGATGCAACATTCTTGGAGAATGATTTTCCATCTCTTTCAGGAGTTAACAAAGAATCATTGGAATTCTTTGAGATACAAGATAGTGGTCTTGTCACTCCAGGGATTCAGATTCTGGATGATGAACCTGGGGTTCATCCAGAAGATCCTAGTGGGAGTGGGAGTGCAGATGTGATAGCTACCTTAGATGGTGAGCAATCTGACATGCACTTGCGCTGTAGTGGGCGCGGGCTAGTTCCTCGTCGACGTTTTGACATAGAGGATGAAGCCTACATGGTAACTCCTGAAGAGATTGACTGTGAGATGACTTCAATCGATGAGCATGAACCAAAGAGCGTGCAGAAAGCTCTTGCGGGGTCAAGCTCAAAGGAATGGTTGAAAGCAATAAAGGAAGAGTTGGAGTCGATGGAAGTTAATCATGTCTGGGACTTGGTTGACTTGCCGCAAGGCCGAAAGGCAATTGGGAACAAGTGGGTTCTCAAGATCAAAAGAAAGGCGGATGGATCTATTGAGAGATTCAAGGCTCGTTTAGTGGCTAAGGGCTACACCCAACGAGAGGGCGTTGATTATGAGGAAACTTTTTCCCCTGTGGTTAGGTTTGCCTCAATTCGCCTCATACTAGCCATTGTTGCTCAGTTGGACTTGGAGCTTTATCAGATGGATGTAAAAACTGCTTTTCTCAATGGAGAACTTGAGGAAGAGATCTATATGGATCAACCTCAAGGCTTTGAAGCAAATGGACTTGAGCGCAAAGTGTGCAAGCTTAAGAAGTCCATATATGGCTTAAAGCAAGCATCTAGACAGTGGAATGTGCGCTTCCACCAAGCTATGATGGAAAATGGTTTTTCCATGCTTGAGGAAGACCACTGTGTTTACACCAAGAAATTTGATAATAATTATGTCATTCTGACACTGTACGTAGATGACATACTTATGGCTAGAAATAGCAAGGAGCTATTGGAAACCATTAAGAAATGGTTGCCTCCGTATTTGATATGAAGGACATGGGTGAAGCAAGCTATGTGCTTGGTGTCAAGATTGTCAGAAATAGGCAAAAGAGATTACTGGGTTTATCTCAAGAGACCTATATTGACAATGTCTTGACGAGATACCAGATGCACAACTGCAAACCAATTGATACTCCAGTGGAGAAGGGTTTGCATTTGAGCCTTGATATGGGTCTTAAGACTCCAGAGGAGAAAACCAAGATGGAAAGAGTTCCATTTTCCAGTGAAGTGGGTAGCCTTATGTACGCTATGATGTGTACTAGGCCAGATATTTGTTATGCAGTGGGTTTGGTTAGTTGGTACCAATCAAACTCAGGCATAGAGCACTGGAAAGCAGTCAAGAGGATATTTAGATATCTCAGAGGAATGAGTAACTACATGTTGTGTTACCAAGGATTGGATTTGCGCTTAGTTGGCTATAGTGATGCCGACTGGGCTGGAGACATCGATGAGTGCAAATCAACCTCTAGATATGCTTTCTTGCTGAATAGAGGGGCCATTTCGTGGTATAGCAAGAAGCAGACTCGTATATCCCTCTCGACCATGGAAGCAGAGTATGTGGCATGCTCATCTGCGGTTCAAGAGGTTGTTTGGTTAAGGAGATTCCTTCGACATACTGGGATTGTGATGACATCCAAAGAGGCTGCCCTTGTCTACTGTGATAGTACGGCAGCTCTTAGCTATGTCAAGGACCCCAAGTATAATGGGAAGACCAAACATATACAGTTGAGATATCACTTTATTAGAGACATTACATCAAGGAAGAAAGTTGTACATAAGCATATATCTACTAGTTTGATGGTAGTTGACCCTCTTACCAAACCTATAGCTAAGGATGTTTTTTATTTCTCATGAAAAATCCTTGGGCTTGCGTAGATTATGACTTATTTTTGTACTGAGACTTTCTTATTATTGAGTAATATGAGTTCATTCCAGCATTTTTTTTATTCACTTTCTGTGTGATTGTGTTTTGCTAGCATAAAACAAGATATGTCAATAGGCAAGAGAATGGCTCACTCACACGAGCATTCGCCTCTGGCGCCTTGGAGGCGAGCAGAGATGAGACAGATTGTGAATGACTTTGTGTAGGTCAATTCATAATCATGATGTCGCCTTGATTTGGAATCAAGATGAGTTTCTCTATTGTAAAGAGAATCGACATGAATGTTCCCACTATTCATGTTGCCTATAGGAGCCAGGTGCGAGTACTTTATGTGGCGCTAGGGTGGCGACAATAAAAAAACTTGGGTTAGGCGCAAGAGGTTGCGACTAGACTAAGACCTGTATGGTGTTGAGATGGACATACGTTCTATTGTATATAGAATGCTCCACCATAGCACATATATCATACTATGTGTGCTTAGCGATCATTGGAAATGAGAGGATGGATCCCTGCTCCTCTCATTGTGTGAGTCCTGGACCTTATGGTCCATTAGTGTTCTTAGTGACTTTCGACGACATCATGAAACGAAGGGTTGATGTGGCTACTTTGGGGTGTTACCTATGATCATGATAGATTCGACCTAAAGGGGCATTACCGGGAAAGGAGTCAATCCTAAGTGTAGTGATGGTCTGGGGCGAAAGGAAAGGTTTGATTCAACTGCACCTAAAAAGTGTTTTTGGCGCAAACCGTATGTGTTACTGAGAGTGAACATTTTAAGGACAAGAAGGTGATCTCTCAAAGGGATCGAGATACCTTTAGTCCGGTGAGTTTGAATAAACCTAGGACACCTGTGTTATACTAATGCTTATTTGATTTGTTTCTATGAGTGATGTGCCATTCGGCCTTCGGGAAGGTTTCTAGTTTGGGGCTCACGCGTGCAGGTATATCACCGGTCGCACAACCCATTTTGCCAGTATGATTGTGGATATTAGTGTCTGGGACACAGGTGGTCTATGTATTTGGGATACATAGTGAAGAGATCAATATATATGTATATCTAGGATATACATGTGTGTCTGGGACACAAGAGGTCTATGTATCTGGGATACATAGCAGAGAGATTGAATGTGTATATCTGGGATATACAAGTGTGTCTGGGACACATTGAAAGATTAACACTTGCCCTTGTGCAAGTGGGAGCTGTTGGAATTTATTAATATGATTAATAAATTAAATGCCCAAGGGTAATATTGGAAACTCACTATTAAGGCGGTTACAAAATAGGGTTACATATTTTGGTAACCACCGCATTAGTGAGTAACTGAGTGATTCATTCGCACGAGATTTATCTCTGAGAAACGGCGGCTCCATCTCTCTCTTCCTCTCTCTTAGAATCGCAGGCTTGGAAAATTTTCCTTTCCTAGTTTTTGATCTTCATTCCATTAATCCACGGCATTTGGGTTGTGGATATTATTCCCTTTCCCAGTGATTGTGGAATCTCCCCGGTAAAGCTTTGGTGGTGGAACGAGAACGTGGATCTAGACTTCCGGTGCGAATACTTCATAAAAGGGAAAGCGAATCCAGGTAAGGAATCTTTCCCCCATCAATTAATTGAATTGAACTATTTTTGAAGTATTACCAACAGTTTCATTTTAGGAACTATTAACCTCCAATAGACCTTTATTACTCATCTTCTACGCTTCCTACGGTCGGAAGGAAGATTATAGCCAGAAAACCTCATCATTACCCGTCAAAATGGAGGTTCCGACTCTTCATCCACTGAGTCTGATAGATTAGGGCACACCGAGCTAACCTCCAGTAATTGATCAAAGCCACCCACCCCATTTGTATATGTTCGTGAATCTTTAGGAAATGACGCCGAGGATTCCGAATATGAATCCCGACCACAAGTAGTAGTCCCTTGTAGTGCTCGAGTTAAGTCTGTAATTAGTGCTTGAGCTAAATTTAAAGCTGAAAGAAAGAGATGGGTAGGCAGTCTCTCGCCCAAAGAATACAAGGTGAGCAGGCAAAAGATACTTCTCCCCACCATATAGAGTTCGACCCAAATAAATCAGGACTTGAATTTTGAACTTTGGAAATGACCGAAAAAATACTAGAGTACTTGAGAAATAAATATGATATTCCACAAGATTAAGACCTTAAGGTCTTGGACAAGACTGAACAAGCTGATAAGTGTCATCCAGGAGAATTCGTCCTAAATGAGGATACCCTAAAGAGTGGGTTCAGGATTACTATGCACCCTATATTAGCCAAAATTCTGTGTCATTTTGGGATGTGTCTGAGTATGCTAGCTCTGAATAGCTGGCCTGATATGCTTTTGGGGGTTTGACTTATCAAGAGTTGGTTAAGGTTAGGCCCTCTTTGGCTTTGTTCCTCCACTTCTTTATTGTCACATCTCGCCACATCCAGCCAGCCGATACCCTATCTAGAATACCCGGAGGAGTGATTCACAACCCCAAAGATCAATTTTAGGAACGATCATATCCATTTAGCACAATAATATAATCAAAAGCAAGAAAAAATCTTTGTATTCAAGTAATATACTAATAAAAGTCAAGAAATGATCTCAGAAGGATCACAAAAGAACATCAGAGTGTCAAAAATGATACCAATCAAAAGATAACTATAAAGTATAGCGGAAATATATTCCACAAACTGATATGGAGAGATTATGATCAGACCGGGTTCATACCTGGTCCGACCCTAGACCCCGGTCGAGACGGAGAGAACCGACTCGCTCCCGAGCGAACCGGATCCAGAAGATGGCTTGCTGAAGAAGAAAGCTTATTCGGCTGCAAGCGTGCCCTAATCCTACTTATGGATTAGGGTAATCACCCTAATGATGGCAGACTCGAATTGACGGCTGCAAATAATCATTATCGAAGGGATAATCATCGCATAACCTAAAGGTTATCTCAGGAGTCCTCTACTAGCCCAAACTAGTAGAAGTCTATTGCTCAATGGATCTAACTGATAAGATCCAACGACTACCCGAAGAAGGCTCAAGTGCATCCAACGAAGGAGATTCGAAGGTACACTCTATATAAACCTCACTACCATACAAGGTGAGGGGATCGAAAAGAATACTATCTGAGACTCAGGTTCAGATACATACTGATAGACCTAAACTATCAGTGATCTGCTATCTAGATCACCTTTCCCAGTTCTTCATTCCTTAGCTTTGCGCTTCTAGCAGAGCCGTTTGTGATTAAGTTCATCAACTGACTTAGCCTTCGGAGGTGGACTCCCGACCCAAGCGGTCGGGCCACATCTGATGCTTTCGTTTTGCAGGACATCACGAGGAGATCTAAGGGCTGAGCAGATTTTGGACGCATGAATTGGCGCCATCTGTGGGAACGACTTGAAAAGCCATGGTGACTAGATCAGCAGCCGCAGCAGCCGCTGCACAACGCAATTCCGGTGTTCAGATCCCTGGGGTGAATAATCCAGATATTCCCCAGGAAAGCCAAAATCCTATCCAGGTAGATGGTGGCCAGGGAGGACGTAATCCTCCTCCTGATACAATCCAAGATCAATTGGATCAGGTAAAGGTTCAACTCTTGGAGGTGAGCCAAGCACTCCACATGCTCACCAGACGAGTGGTTTTACCACAAGAGCCTGATCAGCGCGATTCAGGGAGACGTGCATTGCCACGTGACCAGAGATTGGCTGAAGACCGGAATATCGATCAGAATTTCCGTGAAGGAGATCGAGGACTTAGGAGGATCGATGATCAACCAAGGCGAGACGATCGGTTCCACAAACCGCAAGAGAGTACAACTGATTCAAACACAAGGTTGGATACAAGGGTAAGAACTCACTCACCCACTGTCAGGAGAACCGTTCGTGATGATCGAGCAGTTCGCGACGAGAGGAATGCTCGGGAAGGACGGGCTGTTCGTGATGATCGAGTAGCATGTGATGATCGTGTTAATCGAGGTCGTGATCATAATGCTGAAGATCACCCGACCCAGATTGGTCAGGAATTGGCCAACATCAATGAGAAATTAGGGCAGTTGGCTAAGGGAAGAATAACTGAGGATATTTACTCAGTCATTCGGAAGACTCCCTTTGCCGAGCCAATTGCGGGATATCGGTTTCCCCATAACTTCTGTTTGCCTACCTTCTCAACATTCGATGGCTCCGGAGATCCAACAGCTCACATCGGCTATTACCAACAGACCATGGCAGTTTCAGGTAATTCTGATGAAATTTTATGTAGGGTTTTTGGTTCATCTCTAACTGGAGCAACACAAAAGTGGTTTTCGAACCTCCCCTCTGGAAGAATCGTAAACTTTGACGAATTGGCGTACCAATTCATAGGGCGATTCTAGAGTGGAATACAGGTCAAGAAAATGGAAGAAACCTTGTTTACTGTCAAACAAGGAAAGAACGAATCAATCAGAGAGTTTCTGAAAAGATTCAACAAAGTGACGATGGAGATAGAAAATTTGGATGAACGAGTAGCCAGAACTGCTCTATTCACGGGACTCACTAATCGGAAACTCCTGGAGTTATTACTACAGGATATGCTTGCGACTTATGCTGAGTTGGTACAGAGATGCCAGAAGCAGGCTGAAGTCATGGAGATTCTAGATGCGCGCCAAGGGGATAATAAAATCTCCAATAAGGAACAGAAGGCTCCTGAGCAGAAGCAAAAGCCAAAGAAGAATGTTCGCGATCGGGTTGGAAAATCCCAACCTTGGCGCCATAGGTCCCCCGGTAAAAGTGAGTACACTCCATTGAATGCTCCTCGGGCTGATATTTTGAATATCCTCAAAAGAAAAAATATTTTAAAGTGGCCGCCTAAAATTCTTTTGAAACCCGGAGAGCAGCAGGATCGGGAAAAGTATTGCCGATTCCACAAGGACTATGGTCATTATACTAATGACTGTCGTCATCTGAAGGCAGATATTGAGAGATTGATATCTCAGGGACATCTGTCCAGTTTCGTTAGCAGAAGAAGGGAGGAGCCACATGAGCCACGTGCGGTTGCTCCGAAAAGGGATCGTTCGGTTAGTTCGGAACGATCAAGGGAGACCCCGAAGTCTAAGAAAGGCAAGGAGGTGATTGAAGCTACTCAGTCACCGATCCTTACCATCTTCGGGGGACCAGAGCCCGAATCACTCCGGAGTCTGAAAACAAAATCCAAATTTGTTGGAACCGGAGAGACGCAGAAGCGGAAGAAGCTGAATGGTGAAGATTCTATCACCTTTAGCGAGGAAGACGAAAGAGATGTTTGTTTACCTTATGATGATGCTATAGTCATCAAGGTAGAGATTGCACAGCAGGAAGTGCATAGAGTTTTGATTGATACAGGGTCTGCAGCTGACCTAATTTCCTACGAAGTGTATCAAAAGTTGAAGGTGGATCAGGACTTGATGAAACCTTCATCCACACATCTATATGGCTTTGCAGGGTCATTTGCAGTGGCGGAAGGATCGGTTCAGTTGGATTTATCCATTGGAAGTTTTCCTAAGGAAACGACTGTCCGAATCAATTTTTTGGTGGTTTGGGAACTGCCAGCTTATAATATGATCCTCGGGCGACCATCTTTATCCAAGATAGGTGCTATTGTTTCGACAAAGCACCTGAAGATAAAATTCCCGACTGATATGGGAATTGGTCAAGTCTCCTCTGACCAGAAGATCTCTCGGCAGTGTTACGTTGCCTATTTAAAAGACAAGGAGGGCCCGAGGAAGGTAACTACCCTGCCTATAGAAGTTCGAGATGATCGGGAAGAGACAGAGATGCAAAGACCTGAACCAGTGGAGAAGCTGGAGCAAATCCAGCTGTGTACCGAGGATGAGAAAAAGATTACTTATATCGGGTCTGAACAGCTGGAAGAGTTTAAAGATGAGTTGAAGTTATTTCTTCAACAAAATAAAGATGTATTCGCATGGTCTGCTGAGGACATGCCCAGAATCGATCGGGCCATTGCGAGCACAAACTCGGATAGACCCTAAGGCGAAACCAATGGATACGAAAAGAAGAAATTTCTCCATTGAAAAGTATGAAGCCGTTCGAAGCGAAGTTGAAAAACTTAAGAATTCTGGTTTCATAGAACCAATTGAGTGCCCAACTTGGTTGGCCAACGTGGTAATGGTAAAAAAGGCGAATGGGAAGTGGAGGATGTGTACAGACTACACAGATCTTAACAAAGCTTGCCCAAAAGATTGCTACCCGTTGCCTCGGATTGACCTCTTGATAGATGCGACTGCAGGATATGAAACTTTAAGTTTCATGGATGCCTACTCAGGGTATAATCAGATCCTCATGAATAAGGAGGATGAGAAGTTTACGGCTTTCATGACTGATCGTGAAAGCTACTATTACAAAGTCATGCCATTTGGCCTGAAAAATGCAGGAGGTACATATCAAAGGGCCGTCAACAAGATTTTCAAGGATTTAATCGGGAAGAATGTTTAAAGCTTATGTTGACGACATGCTAGTAAAGAGCTTTACAAGAGCAAATCATATTGCAGATTTAATTGAGGTATTTTTCAGTACTGCGAAAGTATCAAATGAAGCTGAATCCAGAAAAATGTGCCTTTGGAGTATCCTCGGGCAAATTTTTGGGCTTCATGGTATCACAGAGGGGAATTGAGGCTAATCCTGCCAAAATACAAGCTCTGATTGATATGGAGGCTCCCAAAACCGTTCGGGATGTACAGTGTTTAACAGGGAGAGTTGCTGCTTTAAATCGATTTATCTCCAAGTCTGGAGAAAAATGTTTGCCTTTCTTCAAGGCACTTAAAGACCTGAAGGGCGTAAGGAAGCAAAGTGGACTGAAGAGTGCCAGAAAGCTTTCGAGGAATTAAAAGAAGCACTTGGACAACCACCGATCCTGTCCAGACCAGAGAAGGGGGAAATATTACAGCTATATCTAGCGACGTCCCTTTCGGCTGTCAGTGCAGTACTTGTTCGGGAAAAAGATAAAAAACAGTGGCCGATTTACTATGTAAGCCACGTGTTGCTAGATGCGGAGACAAGATATTCGCAAATTGAGAAGCGAGCTCGGCTCTCATGATGGCCGCCAGGAAGCTAAGGCCATATTTTCGAGCTCATCCAATTGAGGTATTTACAACTTTTCCTCTTAGTAAAGTTCTTAACAAACCTGATTTGTCTGGAAGGATGGTGTCCTGGTCGGTTGAACTCAGCGAGTTCCAAGTGAGCTTTAAGCCAAGAACTGCAATCAAGGCTCAAGCATTAGCCGACTTTGTAGTAGAAACTACTGCACCAGTGGAACCCACCATTGAGGATCCCATTATACCAACCACTTGGGAGGTATATGTGGATGGTTCGAGTAATAAAGACGGAGCAGGAGCTGAAATTCTATTAAAAAGTCCAGCAGGATTTATTATTCGATATGCTTTGAGATTCGCATTTGACGCAAGTAATAACGAAGCAGAATATGAGGCTCTGATAGCAGGACTTCGGTTGTCAAAAGCATTATCTATTGCAGATGTTACTATTTATAGTGACTCTCAACTTATAGTCAACCAAGTCCAGGGGGAGTATGGTATTAAAGAACCACGCTTGCAGAAATATCGAGAGATAGTGTAGGCATTTCAAAACCAATTTCGGAATTTGAAGATATCTCAGATTTCGAGGAATGAAAATTCAGTGGCAGATGAGCTATCCCGACTAGCCAATGCCAAGGAAAAGAATCTAGACCCTTTGGTCTACATTGAAGAGATAACTTTTCCAAGTTATCATGAGAAAGAAATTTCTTATATTGAAGCGAACGTTCTTTGGATGGATCCAATAATCGAGTATCTAAGGGATGACAAATTACCCGAGGATCCAGTAGAGGCAAGGTTGATCAAGATTCGATTAGCTAGATTTGTCATTCAGAATGGGAGACTATACAAAAGATCTTATGCTGGACCCCTTATGAGATGTATAGGCCCCGAAGGAGCAAAATCAGCTTTGGCTGAGGTTCATGAAGGAATTTGTGGAGCTCACATGGGTGGCCGAGCCCTGGCTCACAAAATTCTGAGACTTGGGTTATATTGGCCTAAGGTCCAAGAGGCTGCTATGGAGTACATTCGTCGATGTGGTAACTATCAAATTCATGCTACAGTATCGAAGCGCCCGGCGGAAACTATGACTTCAATTCTAAATCCCATTCCCTTTGCAATGTGGGGAATTGATATCATGGGCAAATTCACCAAGGCATCAAAGCGGACGGGAATATCCGATAGTAGCAATTGATTACTTCACAAAATGGGTAGAAGCCGATTGCCAGCGGCAATTACTGAGAAAAAAGTGGAGAAATTTGTGCTTGAATCAATCATATATCGCTTTGGGATTCCAAAGATTATTGTCACTGACCATGGTACTCAGTTCGACTGTCCACAATTTGAGCAATTCTGTGGAACATATATGATCGAGCATCGTATGTCCTCAGTGGCATACCCCCAAAGCAATGGACAGGTAGAGGTTACTAACCGAACGCTACTGGAAGGAATAAAGAGAAGACTCGAAGTTGACAAAGCTTCTTGGGTCGAAGAACTTCATAATGTACTGTGGGCTTATAGAACTACGGTTCGAACACCCATAGGAGAAACTCCATTTAGGTTGGCATATGGATCCGAAGCATTGGCACCAGTGGAGATAATGGCGGGGACATTACGGGATCGTGAGTTAGAGGAAAAAGCAAATGAACAAGGATTGCTTGATAGTCTTGATTTGTTGGACGAAGTTCGGGCAAAGGCAATAGCACGAACTCAACATTATCAAAGAAGGATAGCGTCTCATTATAATACTCGAGTGAAGAATCGTCGGTACTTTGTCGGAGATTTGGTGTTGAGAAACACCCTAGCTTCCGACCTGCGTCACCAAAGAAAATTGGACCCTTCCTGGGAAGGACCTTATATGGTTGTGAAACCGGTCGGTTCAGGAGCTTACAGGTTGAAGAACATCAATACCCAGAAAGAGTTGGATCGTTCGTGGAATGCTAGGCATCTCAAAAAGTTTTATCCTTGAGGATGATTTCAATTTTGTTCGCGATGTAATCATTTTCAACTCAATCAATGCAATTTTTGGCTTTCAACAAACTATCTTTTGATTGGGGGGCATCATACACCACATTCAAGAACAAGATCCAACTATAAGGCATCGGATGAAAATTCGTGTGGGTCCTTCATACACCACATTCAAGAACAAGATCCAACTATAAGGCATTGGATGAAAATTCGTGTGGGTCCTTCAACACTTATGGAGATTTTTCGAACTTTCTTAAGTCGAGGCATCGGTTTAAAACCCGAGTGAGTTCCTTCTCAGACTTATTGTATTTCTCCGGAAATCCTTAAGTAAAGGCATCGGTTTAAAACCCGAGTGTGTTCCTTCTTAGACTTATTGTATTTCTCCGAAAATCCTTAAGTAAAGGCATTGTTTCAAACAACTAAGACCTAATGCAACAGCGATTCAAGTGGCTAGCAAAGTTCAAGATAAAGTTAATTTCTTATTTCTTCAAAAGATCCAAAGAGGCCAGTATCAAAACAATTACAAGAGCTGGATACAATCTTCGGTAAAAAAGAAAGTCATCATAGGTGACTGTTAAGAAGTTATACAAGATCGACGCGACTTTGCTAGAACAAACATATGAGTCAACCATTGGTGGGGGATTCGAGGAAAAGAAAAGAAGAAATGAGGATTACAAAAATATTTCGGTATGCATAAAATCCTCCGCAATTTCATACTCTTTGTCCAGCTTGTCCAGGAGAAGCATGTCCTCGACCAAACTCACATTCAGGACAAGCTCGTCATAATTGACTTCTTCTAGGGGAGAATAAACAGGAGAATCTTCCAGATATTGCATAATATCTGGATCGGAAGGTGGAGGATCAATCTTATCCTTGGTCCAATCGGGAGGAGGAATACCCGTGTCGGTAAATACTTCAGGATGGCAAACAGCACTGTAGGGAGTCGTATCAAAATGAGGATCCTTCCTTAATATTGATTCCCATACTTCGTTCTCACCATCCCGGTATGCCTGCAAGTTATAAGCATTCAGCATATCAACAAAGGGCTTACTGTGTAAATACTTGAAGACGCAGGCTCTGCGAACATCAGTTGGAAGGGATTCGGGCAAAGGAACGACAGCTTGCCTTTCGTGTAACGTTTCAGATCCTTTGGCTCCCGACTTTCCAATTGTTCGCTCCGATCCACCGGATCTTCTCCCTGGCATCATCCAAGTCCGACCGAAGACGACCAATCATCGAATTTTTTCTCCCCGCCACCTCCCAAGCTAGATTCTGAAGGTGAGCAATCTCAACATCTTTAGCTTCGGAGATTTCCCGAAGCCTAGAAACTTCATTGCTCAATCTACTGAGTCTAGTAACTGCTTCCACTTGGTTGTGGAAGTTACCAGCAAGACTCCTGCAAACAACTTCCGAGTTAGCGAGGAGCAGAAAAGTAATTTTTCAGAATCAGAGGATAATGAAGAAAGACTTACATCACCTGTGACTTCGTAAAGACTTCATCCGGAAGTTTGGAAAGAACTGCGCTCTCAGAAGTCATTCGAGCAGCAGTACACCATTCCAACGCTCTGTCAAACTCGTTTGACACTAATTCAGGCGAAGGATGAGAAGGATGAGCTACACCAAGAGAAGGATGAGCTGCATCACTTGTCACCCGACGGCGCTTCCTAGTGGCAAAATCCTCCAACTCGGAAGGAGAGGAGGAGGATGCCAAACAAGCACTAGAGTTAGAAATAGGAGCAGCACCTGCTGGGACCACACCTTCATCAGACGCCAACATAGTTGCCTCAGATGCCCGAAGAGTCTCCTTCGGGGGTGCACCAACAGGCTCACCAGCAGGGGCGCCGGCAGCACCATCGGCAACGGAGTGATCAAAATCTTCCTGGGAAAGACGAGCGATCACTTCGGGAAAAGGAGGCACAGGGACGGCATCAATAGAAACTGCGGGAATCGACTTGAAGATTCACCGGCAGCGCCGCCTTACGCTTGGAGGATTCACTAGCTGAAACCACCGCACTGGCCCCAACCACCACCGACGGAACGATTTTCTTGCAAGATTTTGCTCTGATAAAGTTCGGGTTGATCTTGGGAGCCACTATGCGAAGAAACAAGCCGTATCAGTACAAAAACAAATGACTACACCAAGGGGGAAACCCTAGTTTTCTATCACTTCTGACAAAAACAAAAAACTAAACCCCAAGTATAACTACTGTGCAGTTTACTCAGGGGGGAAGTGGGGAAAGAGATGAGTAATCAAAAAACTCACTTGTTCAGAAGTTGATAAAGCTGTTGTTGGAGTACGAGGAATACAGAAGTAGGCCGAAGGACGAAAGGTCGCTTTAGCACTTTAGCAAATCTAACTTGCAGAAGTCAGGATATATGGAGAGTACCCACGAAGGCTTTAAATAGCCTCAGGTATTAAGACGACGGTTGAAGGCTAAGGACAACCGACGACCTAGATCGAAATGACGCTTCGAAATCCGCAAAAAGCAAGATCAACGGTCGGAGGGATGCCACATGGAAACATGTGGAAGCGAGCACCTGATGCAGAGATACCTCCAATCGTCGCACCGCCATTAAAATAATGGATGTATTTTCGATTCATTGGAAACAGTGAATGGTATACAAAAGGCGGAAAACGTTTGAACTTCGCAGAAGGGAAACGTGCAGACTTTGCAATAAATGAAGTAGTGGGGAAGACTAATGCATCTTCCCGAAACGCATCTTCACAATATCTCTACAAGATTATTATTCGACGAGGAATGAAAAGTTAAGTGATAAGTTTTATCATTAATACTTTGATATTCAAGGCAAGATTTCGGCAGGAGACGGGGAAAGATAAAGGCCAACATGAGAAAGAAATGTCTATTCATTAAATAGAGGGTAAATTTGTACAAAAGATAACTCCCTAAGCCTTTTCTTCATTGTTGCCCGAGGGACCCTGGTCGGGAGGACTTTTCTCAGGATCATGAGAAGAGCCTTCCTTAAGAATGGCATCGGCTGAGTCCTCTACAGCAGCAACTTGAGACTCGGCTTGTGATTTCTCCTCTGGAAGTGCCGGCTCGTCAGCCAGGTATGCCTCATATTGAGGGTCAGCTGGAAAAGGATCATTTTCTTCCTGAGCCCAGTCCGGGAGATCCATACCAACTTTCCCGAAGACCTCTTTGTGGCACACCTCACGAAAAGGAGCAGTGTCGAAGGCAGGGATCGATCAGAGGATTCGCTCCCAAACGTCGTTCTGCCCCAGGCGATAAGCTTGAAGGTTGTAGAGACCTAGCAGCTCGGAGAAAGATACGCTGTTCAGGTATTTCCGAACACACTCCTTCCGAAGCTCTGGCTTTATATGCTCGGGCTTGCTAGGGATCGCCAACTTCAGATGTTCTTCGAGCTCCCTACATTTGAATTCAAGCATGTCACCAAACAACGTGGCAGCTGCTTTTTGCTTCCTGGCCTCGCGCTAGGCAGCAGAGGCACGAATCTTCGACGCTTCAAGGGCCTCCTTAAGGGAGATCACTTCTTCCTCATGCTTTTTCTGCAGCTCTATGGTAGCTGCAGTCAGCTGGTCTATTTCAGAATTGGCTTTCGCCAAATTCTCTTCACAGGTTTGCAGCAAGGAGCTGGTGCGACCAACCCGGCTCAATGCTTCCATGTGTTGATAAAAGCTCAACACAGCATTCTTGGGAAGGCGGAAAATATCAGAAGAAGTCATAAGGAATTATGAAAAAATAACTAAGCAAGAAGACCGGTACCTTGTAGATTGACTAACAAGGGAGGTGTCATCCAGGGCTTCAAACTCTTGGCGATCAGAAGGAGCAAGACTGAGGGAGCTCCATTCTGCAGCTTTCTCGGGATCCCGAGTAACCCTGTCGGTCAGCTTCAGGGTCCACTGGGGGGTGAAGACCTCCTCACCATCAGTTGAAGCTTTGGATTTTTTGTTGGAGGGAGCATCAATTGTGTCATGCCTCCTCTTGGTTCAGGCGGAGGAAGAGACATTAGACCTCTCCACCATCGGTTTCTTCCCTTTACCCGAAGCATCGCCTACAGGCCCGATATTCCCGATACCCCTATAAGAGGGGTCGGGAGAGGGAAGAGAAGCCTCTTGATCTACAAATCAAGACTCGGGCGATCGTTGCTCGGCTGTCACAACGGGCCCGGCGGCCTTCACCTGCAGGCTTTCAGGGTTCATTCTTGGAGGCACTGCAAAGAAGAAGGACAAGAGTCAGAATTAAAAACATATCACTTCAGTCAAATTAAAGGATGGTGGTTAGAAGCTCACAATGAGCCAAGCCCCAGTACTGAAGGATGGAGTTATACTCCACTTCAAATCCATGTATCTCTTGATACCACGGAATGGATTTGATCTTCCTGATGGCCGCCACGTCTTCTCTGGATAAGGGAAGGCCTCGGTTATTCTCGGAAGAAGAAGTACACCTCCTCCAGGTGGTTGGGAAGTTAAGATCCGATGGAGGCGCTCGACGTAAAAAGTATCGTTCGCGCCATCTTTTGTGGTTAGAAGGGCAAGTTCCTTTGACAAGGATGCTGCCCCTCCAATCAAGTTCAGCCTTATTGCGTTTGGACAGAAAAGCCCATCCGGGAGGATGGGAGATAGAAAGAACATGAAAATGTACAAAGAGAGAAAGAGATGGCGTAATGCCGAGTTCAAAACACAAACCCAAGAAGCCGACGATAAGACGCCAGCTATTGGGGAGGAGCATTCCGGGACAAATGTTCCAATGATTCAGAACTGCGGAGAACAAAGGATTAAAAAAGGGAAAGCGAACCCCGCTTTCTAGTGCATCTATATACAGAGAAAATTCACCCGAAAGGGGTGAATCAACCCTCTCATCAGGGTGGGGAGCCCTAACCTGATATGAGGAAGGAAGATCAAAATTTTGGACAGCTGAAAGAAGGGTTTCCTCATCGTAAATGGAGGGAACAGAGCCAGGTCCACCATTGGACCCGAAAGTTTGAGGCTGCCTAGAAGACTCGACAATCTTGGAAGATCCAGACTCGAGAAGGACAGGAGAAGTTTCGGTTTTTCTTTCAAAACCTTTTTGAGAAACTTCAGCGAACTCGCGCCAGAGGACAGTTAGGGTTTTGTTATCACTATCCGACTGTTCGGGAGCAGGAGAAGCAAAAGCATCATTGCTATTACCAACACTAGGTACTGGAGAAGCCCTATCGTCCGCCATTACTTGTTTCAGTAAACTACAAAAAGAAAAAGACCAGTAAACTTACTGATTCAGTGAGGCGGAAGCTTGAGAGCAGGAAGGTGCGAAGCAGACAACAAAGGTTCAAATTCCAGACAGGAAGAATGAAATCTACGAGGACAACGAACCGCTTTTAAAACTCCCGCACGAGTGTTCGGGAATCTGAACGATCGAGATTGATTCAAAATCAGCGATCAAGATTGAAAGACGTTTTGAAAGTTTGAACTCACGAATCCGAAATAGGCGTTCGGAAACCATCGCTTGGATGACGTGAGCCACGACAGATCAACTGCAAGGAGATATGTGGCCTTACACTCACAACGCTTGAGGAAAAGTGACCATCGCATTAAATGTGATATGACATTTAATGAAGCACGCAGAGATTATCACCTGACGACGAACCCAGTTAAAAACCAAGCCCTCGGGATCGACCGAACGCTTGGTCTGGGGGGCTCGTGATATGGAGAGATTATGATCAGACCGGGTTCATACCTGGTCCGACCCTCGACCCCGGTCGAGACGGAGAGAACCGACTCGCTCCCGAGCGAACCGGATCCAGAAGATGGCTTGCTGAAGAAGAAAGCTTATTCGGCTGCAAGCGTGCCCTTATCCTACTTATGGATTAGGGTAATCACCCTAATGATGGCAGACTCAAATTGACGGTTGCGGATAATCATTATCGAAGGGATAATCATTGCATAACCTAAAGGTTATCTCAGGAGTCCTCTACTAGCCCAAAGTAGTAGAAGTCTATTGCTCAACGGATCTAACTGATAAGATCCAACGACTACCCGAAGAAGGCTCAAGTGCATCCAACGAAGGAGATTCGAAGGTACAGTCTATATAAACCTCACTACGATTCAAGGTGAGGGGATCGAAAAGAATACTATCTGAGACTCAGGTTCAGATACATACTGATAGACCCAAACTATCAGTGATTTGCTATCTAGATCACCTTTCCCAGTTCTTCATTCCTTAGCTCTGCGCTTCTAGCAGAGCCGTTTGTGATTAAGTTCATCAACTGAGTTAGCCTTCGGAGGTGGACTCCCGACCCCAGCGGTCGGGCCACATCTGACGCTTTCGTTTTGCAGGACATCACGAGGAGATCTAAGGGCTGAGCAGATTTTGGACGCATCACAAACATACATGGAAGGTAGATCAAAAGTAAAGGAAAGATTACAACCAGTTCCCAAAATGAGAGGGGAAACAAAACTAAACTACGGTCTCAAAAAATCTAATAAGAGATCAAAAAGAAAATGGGACAATATCCCATCACTGGCACACAAGCTTAAAAGATGAACTACTCCTGAAAAGTATCAGTCTCGTACTGATAGTCTTCACCGATGTAATCACCATAGTCAGTATTGTATGGGTCATCAACTTGGTCTCCGTAGTATTGACCATCATAGTCAATAGTAGTAGTACCTGTAGGAAAGTCTAACAAAAGATGTTGCAAAAAGGAGTGAGTTCAAAAGAACTCAGCAAGGCAAGTTATTCCACAATAACATAAATAACATGATAAAAACATAGCACGATGCAATATGATATGAAGCAGACAATGCATGTATGAATCTAACTCTATGTATGCTAGTCTCTATTGGCAGACATGTTTTAAGTCATAGCACCATACTTCTTTGAGTAAGTCTCAGTCACTCAGCTCTGGTTGGTAATGGGTCGTGCATCCCTCTCGGACAATCCATGGCTGGGGTTTCGGTCACCGCTCTCTCACATCACCATTTGGTCTAAGTATTGGTGCATGTCAAGGTAAAGCCTAGCCCAATGCAAGTCATCTACGTAGTCGTATCAAGTCAGATCCAGATACTTCCCCTATGACACCAACCAACTCGGTTCAGTATTCTTCACACAAGACTCAACATATCCTAATGTCACATCCTCCCAGCCGGTACCCTAACTGGCATACCCGAGAGTGTGATCCACAGCCCCGAAGATCAAGTATCGAGGAAATCATCCTCCCACATATACAATAACATAATCATAAACAGGAATTAATAAAGGTTTAATATTATAAACAAGGTTCAAAGCAAAAATGAATAATTAGTATAATCAGAGTGCGGAAAAGATATCGGATATCCAATGATATCAAAAAGGAGTAAAGTGAGGCGGAAACTCACTTCACCAAAATAGCAGAACGTAGTATGAAAGTCAAAAGGAATTACAACTGAAACAAATGTACTAAGAAATAAACTAAGATCAAGCGTCTTCTAGTTTATAGATAACGTCTTCATAAGTATGGACTTCGTCAATCCAATGAATCCGTTCTAACTCTATGTTGTTTTCAAAAGTAGTATGCAACTTGATCCGCCGGGGGATCATCAGAGTAATCTTGATCATCGCCAGCACCTTGCGTGAAATACGCTTCATTGGCTTGCGCTTCACTGTACTGCTCGTCATAATAATCTGTACCTGTAGGATAATCTAAACAAAGAATATACAAAAATGAATGAGTTTCGAAGAAACTCAGTAAGGTAGTTAATCCATAACATCATAGATAACATGTGGCAAAACATAACATGAAGCAATGCAGTATGAAACAGATAAGTGTGAATGCATCTAACTCTATGTATGCTGGTCTCTATGGTAGACATGCATTAAGTCATAGCACCGTACTTCTTTGGGAAGGTCCTCTCACACCCTCAACCATATAAGATATCTTGGGTTCCCTCAACCATTTAAGGTATCTTGGGCAGTCAGTTGGTAATGGGTCCTACATCCCTCTCGGACAAACCATGGTAGGGGGTTAAGTCAACACACTCTCTCACAACCATTTGGCATAAGTACTGGGAAAAGCCTAGCCCAATGCAAGTCATCTACTCAGTTACATCAACTCAGGTCCAGATACTTCCATTCCTCGTCCCTGACGATCCTTTCCGGTATCCTTTCCACTAGACTCCTAATAGTCCCTAACTACGGACTCATCAACCCTATTGGTTATCCACATATGGTAAACGGGAAGCTCTCATGTCCCCTCACGGATCATTTCACCGGTCTTGAGCACCCATGAGCCCAAGTCTAGCCATATGGAACCCTCCAGTAAATGGCCCCCACAATGTGATTCCCGTCCTCTCACGGGTTGGTTACCGGTCTTGAGCGCCCGTGAATCCCCATTGCTACCACGGGTCGT
Source organism: Hakea prostrata (assembly GCF_041222555.1). Lineage (NCBI taxonomy): Eukaryota > Viridiplantae > Streptophyta > Magnoliopsida > Proteales > Proteaceae > Hakea > Hakea prostrata. The sequence goes on from NC_142603.1 coordinate 15,129,517, forward strand.
TCGGTCTCAATACCCTTCCGAATCGGGTCTGATATAACAGGGGTATATCCTAGCCAAACACTGCTAGACATCCCTAGGTATGACAATCATTGATTCGGGAAAGTGTCTATGGGCAACCCCGGAAACATCCCATACTATTTTCGATAATGTCCAAGGACAGAAGTGTCAAAAGGACACCTCCCAATCCCAAACCAAACTTAATCAAACACATTCTCAGATCAGTCATGACATACACAACTAGTAGTTCATCATATAAAAGAGAATGTAAAAGCAAAATCAGATTAAGCAGTAATAAGTAATTCATATAACATGAATAATGAAAAAGATGATATAAACAAGTGCTACTGTTCCCACGTAGGGAGATCAGAATTAAAATACAACAACAGTAGGTAATCTCATAGTTTCATAAAGTAGAAACCAGAGAATAAGCAATCTATGTAGTTAAGGAATTAACTGTCCTTACCTTCTAACTTGGATGGGATCTTAAAGAATCAAGTATGATCTTGACTAAACCTGAGAAGACAGTCCTAAACAAGTGCACACAACATTTTAGGAAAGATGCATAAAGGAAAAGATCATAAATCAATCGAAACAGACCAAGATTGAGGTTGCTGTACTCATTGGTCGATTGATTGGTCTGCTGGACCAGTAGACCAATGCAGACAGTGGCTTGCAAGAATCCGAATTTTGAGAATCAAGAACAAAATTCGATGGTTCAAAAGGGTACAAATCAGAGGGGAATTATCATGGTAGTATTCTAGGGTATAGAGGATATCAAATCAAGTTCCCAAATTATAACCTAGGAACACAAAGGTTAACCTACTAGGTTAAACATAGATTATGAGAGAAAAATATTATAATCAAAGATTCAAGAATTAGTATATGAGGATTACAGATATAGTAAATAAAACACATTGATTGGGTTACCATGATTAAACTAGAGGTTCTTGATCTTACCCAAGAATTAGGGTTTTACCCTTTTTGGTTCCCTCGGAAAATAATTGAGAGCTCTGGATGAAGGGAGATAAATTGTTAGCCAAAAATAACAAGAAGGGTCATTCAATGATGAAGTTTAGGTTAACACAATATTACCCAAGAAGATTTTCCTTCACAAGGGAGGTTACCAAAAGCTCTCTAGACGATCTCACAGGTTAGGGTTTCGAAGATTCCACTGGCTGAGGTTAAGATCATGATGATGATCATGGATCTTAAAGATCATGATGAGATCATGGAATAGATGGTTGCAAGAGTGCATCATCTTCTTCCTGATCTCAACGAAGAACATAATTAAAGAAAGAAAATCAGAGGTAGAAGAGAGAGTGAGTGAAATCATACCTTTGCTGTAGGAGGATGAAGAATTCTTCAAGTCTTTGCGAGAGATCACCAAAGAATGCAAGGGAATGGGTTAGATTAGGGTTCTAACTCGTTCCAGAGGCTTAGGAGGCAGAGGAGGCGGAGTATTCCCGAGATTAGACTTAAATAGAAGAGACAGGATTCAAATTTCAAAAACAGAATCAATTGGTCGATTGATTGGTCGATTCCAATCGACCAATGAGTCGACCAATCAAGACAACAACTTCAAAACAGGGAATTGAAGGCTCAGATCAAGTCCAAACATCAAGGGGCTTTGCACACCTCTAGAGTGACATACCTAGGAGTTAGAAATGCCTTTGAATCAATACAGAGACCACTCCAAGACCATCAACTAATCCAATCTTCATCCGGGTGCAGTTTCCACCATTTGGACACTGGCATCAACACTCATGGATTCCAATCCAGCCATCAAGTCTTCAATAGAAATGGCCCAAAGATGACTTCTTGCCCTACTTCGGGTCACTGGACCTACAAATAACAAAGTTTCCGGATTAGGGTCAGGGCTGGGTTTCACATTCTCCTCCCCCTTAAAGAAATTTCGTCCTCGAAATTAAAAGCGTACCTGTGCTTCCAAAGAGGTGAGGAGACTTCTCCTTCATATCTTCTTCCTTCTCCCAAGAAGCTTCTTCTGGGGTATGGTCCTTCCAACGAATCTTTACCAAAGGGATGGTGCCATTCCGCAATTGCTTGTCTTTCTTATCCAAAATTTTAGCTGGCTCTTCATCATAGGTAAGATCAGCACTAAGTCCTTCAGGTGCTTGCTGTAAGACATGTTCCGGATTTTCAACATATTTCCGGAGCATCGAAATGTGGAACACATTATGCACAACAGCAATAGCCGAAGGTAATGCCAATCGATAAGCAACGGGTCCAACCTTTTCCAAAATCTCAAAAGGTCCAATGAAACGAGGGCTAAGCTTTCCTTTAACATTAAGTCTCATCACACCCTTCATTGGTGAAACCTTCAAGAAAACTTTCTCTCCAACTTGAAATTCCAGATCAGTCCTTCTCTTGTCAGCATAGGATTTCTGTATTGACTGAGCAGACTTAATCCTTTCTCTTATCATATCCACCATTGCGCTAGTAGCTTCAATCATTTTAGGACCTAAGACTTTTCTTTCACCCGTCTCAGTCCAATATAATGGTGTTCTACAAGTGCAACCATACAAAGCCTTAAACGGAGCCATGCCTATCGTTGCTTGATAACTGTTATTATAGGCAAACTCAACCAAAGCTAAGTGTTCATCCCAATTTCCACCCATATCCACCACGCAAGATCTGAGCGTGTCTTCCAAAGTCTGAATTGTCCGCTCAGATTGTCCATCTGACTGTGGATGATGAGTTGTACTCAAGTTCAAATGGGTTCCCAAGGCCTTCTGTAAACTGTTCCAAAACCTTGAGGTGAACCTAGGATCACGATCGGACACAATACTCATTGGTACACCATGTAGATGAACCACATTATCCACATAAAGTCTAGCTAGCTTATCCAAAGTATGAGTGATCTTCATAGGAATAAAATGGGCTGATTTGGTCAACCCATCAACAATCACCCACACAATGTCATTGCCTTTACTTGTCCGAGGCAAGCTAGTCACGAAGTCCATAGAGATATCTTCCCACTTCCAATTAGGAACAGGAAGGGGCTGAAGCAATCTAGATGGAGGTTGATGAACGGCTTTTACACGCTGGCAAGTCTCACACTTGGCAACAAAGTCATCAACATCGGCCTTCAAACCAATCCACCAAAAATGTTCCTTGAAGTCTTTGTACATCTTGGTGCTTCCAGGGTGTACTGTAAAGATTGATTGGTGTGCTTCCTTCAATATTTCCTTCTTAAGATCTTCATTTGCTGGCACACACAATCTACCTCTAAACAATAAAGCACCATCCAAAGATATACCAAAGTCGGGATCCGACTCAGGATTCGAAGAAATCTTCTCAACCTTGTCCTTAAGTTCTAGATCAGAACTCTGCAAAGCAACAATCTTATCTCTAAGACCAGACCTTGTCGTTATAGCAGAAAGAACAATAGCAGAATTCTCAAGAACAACTTCCAAATCAAAACTCTCAATAGAAGCCAACAAGGGTAGACTTAAAGCATTCAAATCCAAAACCTTCTTCTGAATCTTCCTACTATGAGCATCAGCAACAACGTTTGCCTTACCAGGGTGATACTGAATATCACAATCATAATCAGAGACTAGTTCCAACCATCTTCTTTGCCTCATGTTTAACTCTTTCTGGGTAAAGAAGTATTTCAAACTCTTATGATCCATGAATATGGAAGTTTTCTCACCATAGAGGTAATGTATCCAAATCTTCAAAGCAAAAACAACAGCGGCAAGCTCTAAATCATGAGTGGGGTAATTCCGCTCATAATCCTTCAATTGCCGAGAAGCATAGGCTACAACCTTACCGTGCTGCATCAGTACACAACCCAAACCAATCTTCGACGCATCAGTATAGACTGTCATACCGCCATAACTATCAAGTATAGTCAAAACCGGGGCACTTGTCACTCTATCCTTCAATTCTTGGAAATTCTTTTCACAAGCGTCAGACCAAACAAACTTCTCTTCTTTCCAAGTTAACTTAGTCATAGGAGCAGCTAACCGAGGAAAGTTCTCAATAAACCTTCTGTAGTAACCTACCAAACCAAGGAAACTTCTTATTTCCGTTACAGTCTTCGGTCTTTCCCAATCAGCAACTGCTTGGACTTTTTCAGGATCAACATGAATACCTTCAGCAGAAACCACATGGCCGAGGAATACTACACTCTTGAGCCAGAAATCACACTTGCTAAACTTAGCATAAAGTTTCTTTTCTCGTAGTCTTTGCAAAGTGAAATTTAGATGCCTTTCATGCTCTTCTTCACTTTTTGAATAAATCAGAATATCGTCAATGAAGACAATCACAAATTTATCGAGCACATCATGAAAGACTCGGTTCATGAGGTCCATGAACACAGCAGGAGCATTAGTCAATCCAAAAGGCATGACTCGGAATTCATAATGGTCGTACCTTGTTCGGAAAGCTGTCTTGAAGACATCACTTGACTTCACTTTCAACTAGTGATATCCAGACCTTAAGTCAATCTTTGAGAACATAGCTGCACCCTTCAATTGATCAAAGAGATCGTCAATCCGGGGCAGCGGGTATCTATTCTTGATAGTCAACTTATTCAACTCACGGTAATCAATGCACAGACGCATACTACCATCCTTCTTTTTGACGAACAAGACCGGAGCTCCCCAAGGTGACACACTAGGTTGTATGAAACCTCTTTCAATGAGCTCATTTAACTGGTTTTGCAACTCTTGTAACTCAATAGGAGCCATCCTATACGGAGCCTTAGATATCGGAGCGGCCCCAGGGACGAGATTAATAGAAAACTCAACATCCCTATCTGGAGGCACTCCCGATAGATCATCAGGGAAGACATCAACAAAGTCACAGACAACCTTGACTTCGTCACCTATTTTCTCCACTTTTCTTTTGCCTTCAGAAGAAGCATCATCTACTATGGTATAGATTTGCATCAGTGCGGACAATATCTTTTTGCAAACCCTTCTTTTCTCACCTTGAAATTCAAAAACTGAGCCTACGCAAGTATGGAATTGAATCTTTCTCGAGGAGCAAAGAAATACAGCTTTGTGGGCTGTTAACCAGTCAATTCCCAAAATAACATCGAAGTCTTTCATATCAAGAAGTACCAATTAGCTTCCAAGTTCATCTTACCAACCAACACAGGACATTTAACTAATCCTTTATCTAGTTTCACAATAGGACCAGTAGGTGTACTAATCAATAAACAACTAGACAAATTCTCAGGGATTAGGTCAGTCTTCTTAATGAATGCAGATGATATGAACGAATGAGATGCACCCGTATCAAATAAAACAAATGCAGGAAAAGAAGCGACTGATAATTTACCTGTGATCACATCATGGCTTCCATCTTGCTCAGTACTAGAGATACTGAACACTCTACTAGAGGGAGGAGCAGGAGCACTCTTCACCACTGGGATAGGCTGCTGGACAAGCCTCTTCGAACAATCACGAGCAAAATGACCGGACTGCTTACAGAAGAAGCAAATAGAATTGCTCGGTCCTACCGGAGCAGCTACAACAGGAGGCTTCTGAACAAAAGGCTTAGGATTCGCATTCACTGGCCTAGCACTTGCATTCACTGGTGGTCGATTCCCGCCATACTGAAATTGACCAGTCTGTCGAAAACTAGGGCTTTGACCTATACTCCTAGGCTAAAAAGCAGGAGTGGGATAGGGTGTAGGTCTCACAAAGCGCCGATCATTACGATCCACCAAACCAGGGTTTCTAGACTGCCAAGGCCTTTGCACGCGAGCATTCTCCTTTTCATTTTCTTCCAACTTCTTCGAGTTCTGCACCACTTGGGCATAGCTCACTATAGGCTGGACAGTGAGATAGCCATTAATGGCAAGGCGCAATCCCTTAAAGAACTTCTTCGCCTTAGCAATATCAGGCTTTAGAGAATCAGGAGCAAAGAAATGAAGTTCCTCAAACTTCTGTTGGTACTCTAACACAGACAAGGATCCTTGTGCTAGAACCATGAACTCAGCTTCCTTCGCATCCTTTACCGCCTCAGGAAAATAATTCATGCAAAAAGCCTCTTTGAATAAATCCCAAGTTACAACACCTGCATTCAAACCTTCTAAAACAGGCCGAGTGGAAGTCCACCAAGCATCGGCTTCATGTTGCAACTTCAGTTCAGCAAATAAAATCTTTTGAGCTTCGGAGCATTGCAGATGACGAAAAGTCTTTTCCAACTCACAAATCCACTTGTTAGGGAACAAGAGATCCTTGGTAACACTAGTAAAGTTGGGCACTTGCATCTTCAGAAAACTCTCCATCAAGCGAGTATGAGGAGTTCCAGCAAGGCCACCCGCATTCGGAACTGCGGCATGAGGATTCACATTAACACCAGCACGAGTCTCATTATGCAGTGTCATGAAACCCGTCAACATCTGATTAAACTGAGCTGCTTGCTGTTGCATCATATTGCCCATGATGTTGGCCAATATCATGAAAGCTTCCGACATTCGGGGCACTTGGTATGTCCTGGGTACCTTGGTCACCAGTTTGCTGATCATGACCACCTTCAGGTATCTCACCACGACCACTTCCATGACCACTGGATTCACCACACCCACTTCTCAGAGTAACCATTCAGTCATCCAACAACAATTCATAGGACAAAAATCACATTTTCCAACATTTCAACCAAAATTGGAGCTACTGGGTCCATTGGTCGATTGATTGGTCGATTGATTGGTCGATTGACCCAATCAACCAATGAGTCGACCAATGCTCACAGAATACGAAAATTCGCATTATAAGCCTCATTTTCACATTCAAACTTCATTTTAACATCTTCCACAAGTGAGAGAGCTCTGGGGAAACATCTTCTAAGGTTCTTCCAAGCATCTTTGGGTGATTCAAGTGCTTCAACAACAACACCACAACCCACATTCATCAAACACAAGGTAAAACTAACTTTTTTTCTTCTACTTCATCTTCTCATGCTTGCATTTCAATCAAATCCATGTTTTACTTGTATCCATTGTTAGAAATCATGTTTAGGAATACTTAGAAACATATTCCCTAGGTTTTAAACACAATGCCATGCATAGACAACAAGTTCTAACACCTCTTTGCACTTCTCGCAAGGTTTTCGTACCGAAATCGTTATCTTTAGAAAAATTTCAATTTCTCACAAACCGCTAGGAGTTTTCGCATGAAATCAATTGCTACATGCTCAAAATGATACTGTAGATATGTCCATATAGTTTGATTTAACCAATTTCAACTTTTCAAAAATTCAATTTTGACCTAGAATGCAAAATCCCCAAATTCCTTCTTGCTGAATTTTTTCGCTTTAGATCAAGTTTTCGATCGAATTTCATCAAATGAATTTCATAGACATGCAATTCCAAGTATTATGCACATGCTAGTATCTTCAAATCAAATTTCCCCCAAATTTGAAAATTTTCGAAAAATTACGAAAATACCCTTTTGGCTTAAATCTTGAAATAGCACTTAACCAACAATGTCATTGTCTGTTCCACAGACATTCATTATGCCGAGAGGAGTACACGGACGAGGTAGAGGTCGCATAGTAGGGGCACTCAGAGGTAGAGGTCAGGTTCCTTCAGAGCCTAGACAGTATGTCCGGAGACCAGAGCGCTTCGACACTCCATGTGAAACCCAGCCCTAACCTAACCCTGACCTTGACCCGGTAACCCGGTTGTTTTTAGGTCCGAAGACCCGGAGTAAAGAAAGAAGCCAAGTATGGGCCATCTTAGTAGAAGACATGGTGTTTGACTCTGAACCCATGGATGTTGTTGATGGAGTTCCATACTTGGATGTCTGTGTAGATTTGGAAAGGAAGCTGCAATTTTCTGAAGATGAGATTAGTTGAAGGACTTGGAGTATTATCTGACTTGGTTTGAAGGTATTTCTTCACACTTGACATGTTACTTGATGTGTATGCAAAAGCCCATAAGGTTTAAAGCCCATTTGATCCTCCAAATCCCTTATTATTCCTTACTGTTTGCCTTGGTCGACTGACTGGTCGAGTGGGCCACTCGACCAAGCACTCAACCAAAGGAAGGTGAAATCCGAGAAATTGTAATTTTAGGGTTTTTCACTCTTATTTAAACCCTACTTCGTATTTCTTTGTTACGGTTGCCTCCTAAACACTTTGTGAACGTGAGAACACCTCTCCGAAACTCTCTCTGGTGATTTCGAAGATTCCTCTGCAGATCTGAAGCCTCTCTTCTCTGTTCTTACAATTCAAGGTTAGTATCTCTTCTGAATTATTAATTTTCTTTTCTTGATCTTGTTCTTGATTGAGATCAGGAAGTTGATGCTGCATCCTTGCAACCATCCCTTTGTGATCTCCTTCGTTTCTTTGAGATCTATGATCATCATCATGATCTCAACCCTAACCGAAGATTTTCTTGAAACCCTAACCCTTGCTTGAGTTCTGGAAACTCTTGGTAACCTCCCATGCGAGGGAAACCTCATGGGTAATATTTCTAGTAACCTAAACTATAATTTCTATGATTTTCTTGTTATAATTGGCAAATCATTTATTTCCCTTTCATTCTGTGATCTCAACCTTCTTATGGGAACCATAAGGTTGAAACCCTAATTTCTTGGGTTAAATCAAGAACCCAAATTTTAACCATGACTTGATGTTTTTATCTTCCTATATGATTCTAATACATCCTAGGAAGTTTCCCTTCGAATTTCGGATCATTCCAACTTCAAACGAGGAAGTTATGGCCAAAGCAGTCTGTACAATTCCGTACTAACTTGCTTGGTCGACTGCTTGGTCGATTGGGCCAGTCTACCAAGCACTCGACCAAAGGAGTCAGTAGCTTCGTTTTTCGCCCGATTTGATTCGTTTACTCTCTGATCTTTTAGGCATCTTTCCTAATGTTGTATCTATGGTTATTAGGAGTTTATTTGCTAAGTTTGGAGTTGCTCTCTTTGATCTTTGGATCATCTTCTTCGATAATCAAGGTAAGGACAGTTGATTCCTTAACTACATAGGTTGCTTGTTCTCTGGTTTCTACTTTATGAAACTATGGTATTACCTACTGTTATTGTATTTTAATTCTGGTCTCCTACTGTGAAAACAGTAGCACTTGTTTATGTTATCCTTTTATTATTCATGTTATATGAATTAATTATTACTGCTTAATTTGATTTTGCTTTTACATTCTCTTGTATATGATGAACTGTTGGTTGTGTATGTCATGACTGATCTGAGAATGTGTTTGCCTAGGTATGGTTTGGGATTGGGGAGTGTCCTTTTGACGCTTCTGTCCTTGGACATCGGAGGGAATAGTATGGGATGTTCTCCGAAGATGCCCATTGACGCTTTCCCGAATCATTGGTTGTCATACCTAGGGATGTCTAGTAGTGTTTGGCTAGGATTTACCCCTATTATATCAGACCCGAATCGGAAGGGTATTGAGACCGAACGACCCGTGGTAGCGAATGTGATTCACGGGCGCTCAAGACCGGTAACCAACCCGTGAGAGGACGGGAATCATATTGTGGGGACCATTTATTGGAGGGTTGCATATGGCTAGACTTGGGCTCAAGGGCGCTCAAGACTGGTAACCAACCCGTGAGAGGACATGAGAGCTTCCCGTTTACCATATGTGGATAACCGATAGGGTTGATGAGTCCGTAGTCCGAGTTGGTCAGTGCCATAGGATACGTGACTCTAGTGTGAAGGATACGGAACCGAGTTGGTCGGTGCCATAGGGAAAGTATCTGGATCTGACATGATATAACTAACTAGATGACTTGCATTGGGCTAGGCTTTTCCTTGACATGCGCCGGTACTTATGCCAAATTCTTGTGAGAGAGTGTGTTGACTAAGTCCCCTACCATGGTTTGATGAGGACCTTACCCAATTACCCAGCAGACCCAAGATGCCAGGATGGCTGAGGGGGAGTGACTGGCCTACCCAAAGAAGTACGGTGCTATGACTTAAAGCATGTCTGCCATAGAGACCAGCATACATAGAGTTTAGATGCATTCATACTTTATCTGTTCCATATTGCATTGCATCATGTTATGTTTTGCCACATGTTATCTATGATGTTATGGATTAACTTGCCTTACTGAGTTTCTTCGAAACTCATTCCTTTTTGTACATTTTCTTGTTAGATTATCCTGCAGGTAAAGAGTATTATGACAAGCAGTACAATGAAGCACAAGCCGATGAACCATATTACACGCAAGGTGCTGGCGACGATCAAGCTTACTCTAATGATCCCTCGGCGGATCAAGCTGCGTACTACCTTTGAAGGCAGCGTAGAGTTAGAACAAATCCGTTGGATTGATGAAGTCCACACTTATGAAGACGTCATCTATAAACTTGAAGACTCATATTCTTAGTTTATTTATTAGTACATTGGTTTCAGTTGTATTTCATTTTAAACTTTCATTCTACGTTCCGCTATGTTTGTGAAGTGAGTTTCCGCCTCACTTTACTTATCTTGATATCTTCGGATATCTGGTATCTTTTCCGCACTCTGATTATATCATTTATTCTTTCTTGAGTTAAATATTTTGTTTATAATGTTTAAACCTTGATTATTTCTTGTTTATGATTATGTTATTGTATATGTGGGAGGATGATTTCCTCGATACTTGATCTTTGGGGCTGTGGATCACACTCCCGGGTATGCCAGTTAGGGTACCGGCTGGGGGGATGTGACACTCCACAGGCCGAGTTCCTGTATGAGGCCTACTTCAGCTACTGCCAAATCGAGCTAGGACATCTATTACACCTTCGCCAGCTCCGAGTCTTTAGGATACAGCAGAGGTTTGACACCTTTTATTGGACTCATCTCTTCACAGATAATCTGCCCGTATATCCTGATCTAGTGAGGTTGTTCTTCAGCAACCTTACTTACACCGAGGAGGCTAGAGGTCCAAGGCATCCACTTAGACTTGTCCTCAGGAGCAGGGTCTTCCAGACTCAGATTCGCTTTTCCACCAGATCACTAGCCGAGATCTTGCGGGTCCCTCACTACCCAGATCAGTGCATATGGATACTTGTAGGAGCAGATATAGATAGCTACTTGATGCCATACGAGTTGCGCGAGATATGCAACACACTGTGGGACAGCCGCCGGTGCTTCACTCCTAGGAACAGTGGACAGATGATAGATTCTGCACGAGTTATTTGTCGCATCGTCGGTCAAAACATCATGCTGAAGGCTGGACATCACCATAGGGTTACAGTGATGGAGGCCATAGTCATCTATCGGATTTACATGGGCTTCGAGATTGACTTTTCCTACATCATACAGCAGGTCATGCTGGATCTGGTTCTGCGGCCTAGCATGCAAAATCTTTGCTATGGGAGGTTACTGACTTTGATCTTCATGCATTTCAGGGTCAGTTTCGAGGATACACCAGTGGACACTGGTCCACGAGGATACGTCATGGGGACTAGGATGGTACGTCAGATGGGACTGACACAGACAGTGAGATCTCCTGGTCCAGAGGGTGAGGAGGATGATGAGACAGAGGATGAGCAGGAGTCAGAGGATGGTGGAGAGGATATCGGTCCTGATAGTGGTAATGATCAGGCTGGAGATGATACTGAGATGCACGAGACTGTGCCGGAGCATCACAATTTCCCTTCCTCGCACTTCGAGACAGGTGGTCCTTCTCATGCGGTTCCAGAGACTTCGGATCTCAGTGCACAGATGAGATCGATGACTTCCATGCTGGAGAGGATGGAGGTCAGACAGGAGCAGCTATATGAGAGGATGGAGGTCAGACAGGAGCAGCTATATGAGAGGATGGAGTCACGACATGATAGGATAGAGTATCAGGTGACTCAGCTTTCAGAGGAGTTCAAAGCTTACAGAGATCAGAGGAGATCACCTAGATAGACTGTACTAGGATATTCTTTTATGCTTTTCAGATATAGTCGTTGTAAAACTTTTCTTAAAGTTAATGAAGTTATCTTTGTTTCACTTTATTATTGTGTATTATGCACTTTTCTTTTATTGCATTAAGTGACAATTGTTTAAGTATAATTATTGTGCATTATTCAGAAGTATTCAGTTATCTTCATTAATAGTTTCTAGTCCAAGTGTTCTATTATTCACTTCTAAGAGTAGATGAGTCACTTCTGGATCTATGTCTCAGGAATGTTCTGTTACTATTTTCTGTGGTTAGAATTTCCTTGAACTTTGGGCTCTGATACCATTCTGTCACATCCTCCCAGCCGGTACCCTAACTGGCATACCCGAGAGTGTGATCCACAGCCCCGAAGATCAAGTATCGAGGAAATCATCCTCCCACATATACAATAACATAATCATAAACAAGAAAACAAAAATGAATAATCAGGTATAATCGAGTGCGGAAAAGATACCGGATGTAATGATATAAAAAAGGAGTAAAGTGAGGCGGAAACTCACTTCACCAAAATAGCAGAACGTAGTATGAAAGTCAAAAGGAATTACAACTGAAACAAATATACTAAGAAATAAACTAAGATCAAGCGTCTTCTAGTTTATAGATAACGTCTTCATAAGTATGGACTTCGTCAATCCAATGAATCCGTTCTAACTCTATGTTGTTTTCAAAAGTAGTATGCAACTTGATCCGCCGGGGGATCATCAGAGTAATCTTGATCGTTGCCAGCACCTTGCGTGAAATACGCTTCATTGGCTTGCGCTTCACTGTACTGCTCGTCATAATAATCTGTACCTGTAGGATAATCTAAACAAAGAATATACAAAAATGAATGAGTTTCGAAGAAACTCGCAAGAAGGTAGTTAATCCATAACATCATAGATAACATGTGGCAAAACATAACATGATGCAATGCAGTATGAAACAGATAAGTGTGAATGCATCTAACTCTATGTATGCTGGTCTCTATGGTAGACATGCATTAAGTCATAGCACCGTACTTATTTGGGAAGGTCCTCTCACACCCTCAACCATATAAGATATCTTGGGTTCCCTCAACCATTTAAGGTATCTTGGGCAACCGGTTGGTAATGGATCCTGCATCCCTCTCGGACAAACCATGGTAGGGGGTTAAGTCAACACACTCTCTCACAACCATTTGGCATAAGTACTGGGAAAAGCCTAGCCCAATGCAAGTCATCTACTCGGTTACATCAACTCAGGTCCAGATACTTCCATTCCTCGTCCCTGACGATCCTTTTCGGTATCCTTTCCACTAGAGTCCTAATAGTCCCTGACTACGGACTCATCAACCCTATTGGTTATCCACATATGGTAAACGGGAAGCTCTCATGTCCCCTCACGGATCATTTCACCTGTCTTGAGCGCCCATGAGCCCAAGTCTAGCCATATGCAACCCTCCAATAAATGGCCCCCACAATGTGATTCCCGTCCTCTCATGGGTTGGTTACCGGTCTTGAGCGCCCGTGAATCCCCATGGCTACCACGGGTCGTTCGGTCTCAATACCCTTCCGAATTGGGTCTGATATAACAGGGGTATATCCTAGCCAAACACTGCTAGACATCCCTAGGTATGACAACCATTGATTCAGGAAAGTGTCGATGGGCAACCCCGAAAACATCCCATACTATTTCCGATAATGTCCAAGGACAGAAGTGTCAAAAGGACACCTCCCAATCCCAAACCAAACTTAATCAAACACATTCTCATATCAGTCACGACATACACAACTAGTAGTTCATCATATAAAAGAGAATGTAAAAGCAAAATCAGATTAAGCAATAATAAGTAATTCATATAACATGAATAATGAAAAAGATGATATAAACAAGTGCTACTGTTCCCACAGTAGAAGATCAGAATTAAAATACAACAACAGTAGGTAATCTCATAGTTTCATAAAGTAGAAACCAGAGAAAGAGCAATCTATGTAGTTAAGGAATTAACTGTCCTTACCTTCTAACTCGGATGGGATCTTAAAGAATCAAGTATGATCTTGACTAAACCTGAGAAGACAGTCCTAAACAAGTGCACACAACATTTTAGGAAAGATGCATAAAGGAAAAGATCATAAATCAATCGAAACAGACCAAGATTGAGGTTGCTGTACTCATTGGTCGATTGATTGGTCTGCTGGACCAGTCGACCAATGCAGACAGTGGCTTGCAAGAATCCGAATTTTGAGAATCAAGAACCGAATTCGATGGTTCAAAAGGGTACAAATCAGAGGGGAACTATCATGGTAGTATTCTAGGGTATAGAGGATATCAAATCAAGTTCCCAAATTATAACCTAGGAACACAAAGGTTAACCTACTAGGTTAAACATAGATTATGAGAGAAAAATATTATAATCAAAGATTCAAGAATTAGTATATGAGGATTACAGATATAGTAAAGAAAACACATTGATTGGGTTACCATGATTAAACTAGAGGTTCTTGATCTTACCCAAGAATTAGGGTTTTACCCTTTTTGGTTCCCTCGGAAAATAATTGAGAGCTCTGGAGGAAGGGAGATATATTGTTAGCCAAAAATAACAAGAAGGGTCATTCAATGATGAAGTTTAGGTTAACACAATATTACCCAAGAAGATTTTCCTTCACAAGGGAGGTTACCAAAAGCTCTCCAGACGATCTCACAGGTTAGGGTTTCGAAGATTCCACTGCCTGAGGTTAAGGTCATGATGATGATCATGGATCTTAAAGATCATGATGAGATCATGGAATAGATGTCACATCCACCCAGCCGGTACCCCATTTGGAATACCCGGGATGTGATCCACAGTCCATGGATCAATGATCTGAGGTCCATGCCTCCCACATACACGGTAACACAATCATGAACAGTAATAATCAATGGTAAAAATAGCTAATACCAAGTATCATGAATAAGATAAGAGTAACTAAATCAGAGTGCGGAATATAGATAATAATAAAGTGTGATCAAAATCATAAAGGGTGAGAAGGTGTGGTAGTCACCCTCTCAGAGCAGCGGAAAAGAAGTAAATAAATTAGTTACATATCCGAATATCACCAGAATAATTCAAAGACAAGTTAATTACAATATCCAAGGTTCCACAAATACACCAGGGGAATGGGGCACTATGCTAGGGTTTCTTCTATACTAATGGTAGTCTCCTCAACAGTACAGATGAAGTAAACCCAGCACTGCCGCTCCCGCACAACTGTGGGGGCTAACCCTGGTGCGAATAGTAATCCTCCTCGGCTCCAATATATGGATCCTCACCGACGCCACTACCCGGAGGGTAGTATGTGGAATCATAGTCCGCCTCATAGGATGTGCCATCGTAATCTTCGGTACCTGGAATGTAATCTAAAACATTTGCACAAAAAGGAATGAGTTCGAAGAACTCAGCAAGGAAGTTATTCCATAATTAGAAATCATACACATTCAGAACATATAATAATGCAATGTGATATGGAACATATGATGCAGATATGAGTCTAACTCTATGAATGCTGGTCTCTAAGGTAGACATGCTTTAAGTCATAGCACCGTACTTCTTTGGGTTGTCAGTCACTCTCCCATTTCCATATCTTGGGAATGCCCGGGGAAGATCGGTAAAGTCATCAAAAAGCCGTGGTAAGGGGATCAGTCACCGCTCTCTCACATCACCATTTGGTCAAGTACTGGCGCATGTCACAGTAAAGCCTAGCCCAATGCAAGTCATCTACTCAGTCGGTCAAGTCAGATTCAGATACGTCCATTCCTCGCCCCCGGTGATCCTTTCCGGTATCCTTCACACTAGAGTAAGCGAAATCCCGGATTTCGGACTCATCAACCCTATTGGTCATCCACATATAGTAAACGGGAAGCTCTCACGTCCTCTCATGGATTGGTTACCGGTCTTGAGCGCCTGTAAGCCCAAGTCTATCCATATGCAACTCTACCAATAAATGGCCCCTTTCAGGTATCCGTAGCATGGTTTATGTCCCCTACCGGATTGGCTACCAGCCTAGAGCGCCCATCCAACCATACACTACCACGGGTTGTTCGGTCTCAATGCCCTTCCGATTCGGGTCTGACACGACAAGGATGAACCTAGCCACACAACTAGACAATCCTATGTATGTCATCCAATAACTCGGGAGAGTGTCGATAGGCACCATTGGAGAACATCCCATACTATTCCCTCCGATGCCCAAGGACAGAAGTGTCAGTAGGACACCCCCAAATCCCAAGTCATACGTAAGCAATCACACATCAAATCTCATCATTTCTCATGCATCCAATGCATATTCACAATAGTAATCAAATCATGATATTGAAACGAATCATTATAATCATAAGAAAATCAAAATGATAAAGTAACCCAACAAAGTATAAAGATTTAAATGCTACTGTTCTAACACGTGTAACAGTCTCATAATGATTGAAAGAAATTTAGGGATCTTATTCTTTAAATAAAGCACAGTTCAATATTTGATGACTTATACGTTTATGGATATAACCATCCTTACCTTGGATGAGTTGATGATGAATTGAGAATACCAAGAATAGTCCAATAGAATTGTTAAGGCCCTAAACAAACATCAATAATAAGTTAGAAAAGAAGTCGGGAAGATCGGATGTCATTTGAGTCAAAAGCCGACCAAGGTTGCTTTATCGGCAACAACTTTGGTCGATGGTCTTGGTCGATGGTATCGACCAAAAGTATCGACCAAAATTGTCCTCAGGCAGAATAGTGGATTTTGGGGATTTTGGTCTGAAATGAGTCTTCCGGTGTTCGGATCAATCTGAAACTTGGAGGCATACTTAACAACATTAGTAGGACACTATAAATCAAGGAATTAACCCAATCCAATGGTCCAATTAAAAAGCCCCACATTGAGCTATCAAGTTCAAGTGATAAACATCATGGCATGAGTTGGAATTGATTGCATTGATGAGGAATAGCATGCAATAGCTAGAGAAACTAATAGAAATTCGATTGGAATCATATGGCAATGTTAAACATGAACATAATACACTCTATAGTTCAGTTTGATATCAAATAGTATGATGTTAATAGGTAAATCATGGAATACATATGCTAGGCATGAGATCTAAGCATTAGCATCAATGAATGGCTAAAGGAATCATGGATTGAGCATGAGTAGGCACTTGGAGTGGTGGTTGCAAGGTTGCAGCACCATTCCAAATGTCTCATCAGCAAGATGACGATAGAAAAGGATAGAAAAGGGTAGGGTAGAGAGTGGAATGAAGAGTCATACCTTAGTGTGGAAGATGAAGACAAGAATCAATGATAAACTAAGTGTCTTTGATGAGATACCCTTCACACTAACCAAGGAGCTGCTTTGGGAAGCTCTCCCCACGTTCCCAGGTGAGAAAAATGATTGCAAAAGGCTCAAGGTTCGAGGTCATATTAAATAGAAAAGGAATATTCCATGGAATCATTAACTTGGCAGACTGGGACATTTTGGTCGATGGTCCTTGGTCGATACCATCGACCAAAATATTTTCAGCAGAAAACTCAGGTTTTGAACAGCAACTTCAAGTAGGGATTTGATGCGTCCAAAATCTGCTCAACCCTTGGATCTCCACGTGATGTCCTGCAAAACGAAAGCGTCAGATGTGGCCCGACCGCTGGGGTCGGGAGTCCACCTCCGAAGGCTAAGTCAGTTGATGAACTTAATCACAAACGGCTCTGCTAGAAGCACAGAGCTAATGAATGAAGAAACGGGAAAGGTGATCTAGATAGCAGGACGCTGATAGTTTGGATCTATCAGTATGTATCTGAACCTGAGTCTCAGATAGTATTCTTTTTGATCGATTGATCCGTCCCTCACCTTGTATGGTAGTGAGGTTTATATAGAGTGTACCTTCGAATCTCCTTCGTTGGATGCACTCGAGCCTTCTTCGGGTAGTCGTTGGATCTTATCAATAAGGTCGGTTGAGCGATAGACTTCTACTAGTTTGGGCTAGTAGAGGACTCCTGAGATAACCGTTAGGTTATGTGATAGTTATCCCTTTGATGATGATTATCCTCAGCCGTCAGTTTGAGTCTGCTGTCATCAGGGTGATTACCCTAATCCATAAGTAAGATTAGGGCACGCTTGCAGCCGAATAATCTTTCTTCTTCAGCAAGCCATCTTCTGGATCCGGTTCGTCGGGAGCGATTCGGTTTTCCCCGTCTCGACTGGGGTCGAGGGTCAGACATGGTATGAACCCGGTCAGATCATAAACTCTCCATATCACGAGCCCCCGAGACCAAGCGTTCGGTCGATCCCGAGGGCTTGGTTTTTAACTGGGTTCGTCGTCAGGTGATGATCTCTGCGTGCTTCATTAAATGTTATATCACATTTAATGCGGTGGTCACTTTTCCTCGAGCGTTGTGAGTGTAAGGCCACATGTCTTCGTTGCAGTTGATCTGTCGTGGCTCACATTATCCAAGCGACGGTTTCCGAACGCCTATTTCGGATTCGTGAGTTCAAACTTTCAAAACGTCTTTGAATCTTGATCGTTGATTTTGAATCAATCTCGATCGTTCAGATTCCCGAACACTCGTGCGGGAGTTTTAAAAGCGGTTCGTTGTCTTCGTAGGTTTCATTCTTCCTGTCTGGAATTTGAACCGTTGTCGTCTGCTTCGCGCCTTCCTGCTCTCAAGCTTCCGTCCCCTTTGAATCGGTAAGTTTCTTGGTCTTTTCTTTTTGTAGTTTACTGTAACGAGTAATGGCGGACGATAGGGCTTCTTTAGTACCCCATGTTGGTGATAGCAGTGATGCTTTTGCTTCTCCTGCTCCCGAACAGTCGGATAGTGATAACAAAACCCTAACCGTCCTCTGGCAGGAGTTCGCTGAAGTTTCTCAAAAAGGTTTTGAAAGAAAAATCGAAACTTCTCCTGTCCTTCTCGAGTCTGGATCTTCCAAGATTGTCGAGTCTTCTAGGCAGCCTCAAACCTCCGGGTCCAATGGTGGGCCTGGCTCTGTTCCTTCCATTTATAATGGAGAAACCCTTCTTTCAGCTGTCCAAGATTTTGACCTTCCTTCCTCATATCAGGTTAGGGCTCCCCATCCTGATGAGAGGGTTGATTCATCCCTTTCGGGTGAATTTTCTCTGTACATAGATGCACTGGAAAGCGGGGTTCTCTTTCCCTTTTTTAATCCTTTATTCTCCATGAGTTTTGAATCAACGGAACATTTGTCCCGGAATGCTCCTCCCCAATAGCTGGCGTCTCATCGTCGGCTTCTTGGGTTTGTGTTTTGAGCTTGGCATCATGCCATCTCTTTCTCTTTTTGTACATTTTCATGTTCTTTCTATCTCCCATCCTCCCAGATGGGTCTTTCTTTCCAAACGCAATAAGGCTGAACTTGATTGGAGGGGCAGCATCCTTGTCAAAGGAACTTGCCCTTCTAACCACAAAAGATGGCGCGAACGATACTTTTTCTGTCGAGCGCCTCCATCAGATCTTAACTTCCCGACCACCTGGAGGAGGTTTACTTCTTCGTCCGAAAGTAACCGGGGCCTTCCCTTATCCAAGAAGACGAGGCGGCCATCAGGAAGATCAAATCCATTCCGTGGTATCAAGAGATACATGGATATGAAATGGAGTATAACTCCATCCTTCAAGATCTTGGGGCTTGGCTCATTGTGAGCTTCTAACCATCATCCTTTGATTTGACTGAAGTGTTATGTCTTGAATTCTGATTCTTGTCCTTCTTCTTTGCGGTGCCTCCCCGAACCGAACCACGAAAGCTCTGCGGGTGAAGGCCGCTAGGGCCGTTGTGACAGCCGAGCAACAATCGCCCGGGGTCTTGACTGCAGATCAAGAGGCTTCTCTTCCCTCTCCCGACCCCTCTTACGGGGGTATCGGGAATATCGGCCTGTAGCCGATGCTTCGGGTAAAGGGAAGAAACCAATGGTGGAGAGGGCTAACGTCTCTTCCTCCGTCCGAACCAAGAGGAGGCATGACACAATTGATGCTCCCTCCAACAAAAAATCCAAAGCTTCGACGAATGGTGAGGAAGTCTTCATCCCCCAGTGGACCCCGAAGATGACCGACAGGGTCACTCGGGATCTCGAGAAAGGCTGCGGAGTGGAGCTCTCTCGGTCTTGCTCCTTCGATCGCCAGGAGTTTGAAGCCCTGGATGACACCTCCCTTCTTAGTCAATCTACAAGGTACCGTTCTTCTTGCTTACTTATGTTTTCATAATTTCTTATGACTTCTTCTAATATCTTCCGTCTTCCTAGGAATGCTGTGTTGAGATTTTATCAACACATGGAAGCATTGAGCCGTGTTGGTCGCACCAGCTCCTTCTTTGCAAACTTGTGAAGAGAAATTGGCCAAAGCCAATTCTGAAATAGACCAGCTGACTGCAGCTACCGTGGAGCTGCAGAAAAAGCATGAGGAAGAAGTGATCTCCCTCAAGGAAACTCTTGAAGCTTCGAGAATTCGTGTCTCTGTTGCCGACCGCGAGGCCAGGAAGCAAAAGGCAGCTGCCACGTTGTTTGGTGACAGCCTTGAAATCAAAAGTAGGGAGCTCGAAGAACATCTGAAGTTGGCAATCCCTAGCAAGTCTGAGCATATAAAGCCAGACCTTCGGAAGGAGTGCATTCGGAAATATCTGAACAGCGTACCTTTCTCCGAATTGCTAGGTTTCTACAACATTCAGGCTTATCGCATGGGGGCGGAACGACGTTTGGGAGCAGATCCTTGGAACGATCCTTGACTTCGACACTGCTCCTTTTCGCGAGGTATGCCACCCAGAGGTCTTCGGGAAAGTTGGTATGGGTCTCCCAGACTGGGCTCAGGGGTAGATGATCCTTTTCCAGCTGACCCTTAATATGAGGCATATCTAGATGACGAGCCGGCACTTCCAGAGGAGAAATCACAAGCCGAGTCTCAAGTTGTTGCTGTAGAGGATTCAGCCGATGCCACTCTTGAGGAAGGCTCTTCGCATGGTCCTGAGAAAAGTCATCCCGACCAAGGTCCCTCGGGCAACAATGAAGAAAAGGCTTAGGGAGTTGTTCTTTTGTAAAGATGTACCCTCAATTTAATGAATAGACATTTCTTTTTTCATGTTGGCCTCTAAGTTTCCCCGTCTCCTGCTGAAGTATTGCCTTGAATATCAAAGTATTAATGATAAAACTTATCACTTAACTTTTCATTCCTCGCCGAATAATGATCTTATAGAAATATTGTGAAGATGCGTTTCAGGAAGATACGTTAATCTTCCCCACTACTTCATTTATTGCAAAGTCCGCACGTTTCCCTTCTGCGAAGTTCAAACGTTTTCCTGCTTTTGTGTACCATTCACTGTTTCCAATGAATCGGAAATACATCAAATATTTTAATGGCAGTGCGACGATTGGAGGTTTCTCTGCATCAGGTGCTCGCTTCCACATGTTTCCATGTGGCATCCCTTCGACCGTCGATCTTGCTTTTTGCGGATTTCGAAGCGTCGTTTCGATCTGGGTCGTCGGTTGTCCTTAGCCTTCAACCGTCGTCTTATACCTGAGGCTATTTAAAGCTTTCGTGGGTACTCTCCATCTATCTTGACTTCTGCAAGATAGATTTGCTAAAGTGCCAAAGCAACCTTTCGTCCTTCGGCCTGCTTCCGTATTCCTCGTACTCCAACGACAGCTCTATCCATTTCGAACAAGTGAGTTTTTTGATTTCTCATCTCTTTCCCCTCTTCCCCCGAAGTAAACTGCACAGTAGTTATACTTGGGGTTTAGTTTGTTGGTGCATCGAAGCTTTAGAAAACTAGGGTTTCCCCATTGTTGCTATCGTTTATTTCTGTACTGATACGGCTGTTTTTTTTGTTGTTTTGCATAGTGGCTCCCAAGATCAACCCAAACTTTATCAGAGCAAAATCTCGTAAGAATAGCGTTCCGTCGGTGGTGGTTGGGGCCAGTGCGGTGGTTTCAGCTAGTGAATCCTCCAAGCGTAAGGCGACTGCTGGCGGTGAATCTTCAAGTCGATTCCTGCAGCTTCGTTGATGCCGTCCCTGCGCCTCCTTTGCCCGAAGTGACCGCTCGTCTTTCCCAGGAAGATCTTGATCACTCCGTTGCCGATGGTGTTGCCGGCAATCTTGCTGGTGAGCCTGTTGGTGAGCCTATTGGTGCACCACCGAAGAAGACTCTTCGGGCATCCGAGGCAACTATGTTGGCGTCCCGATGAAGGTGTGGCCCGGCAGTGCTGCTCCTATTTCTAACTCCGGTGCTTGTTTGGCATCCTCCTCCTCTCCTTCGAGTTGGAGGATTTTGCCACCGGAGGAAGCGCCGTCGGGTGATAAGTGATGAAGCTCAGCCTTTGCTTGGTGTAGTTCATCCTTCTCATCCTTCGCTTGAATTAGTGTCAAACGAGTTTGACGGAGCGTTGGAATGGTGTCTTGCTGCTCGAATGACTTCGAGAGCACGGTTCTTTCCAAACATCCGGATGAAGTCTTTACGAAGTCACTTGGTGATGTAAGTCTTTCTTCATTATCCTCCGATTTTGAAAAATTACTTTTCTGCTCCTCGCTAACTCGAAAGTTGTTTGCGGGAGTCTTCTTGGTAACTTCCACAACCAAGTGGAAGCGAGTTACTAGACTCGATGAGGTTGAGCAATGAAGTTTCTAGGCTTCGGGAAATCTCTGAAGCTAAAGATGTTGAGATTGCTTGCCTTCGGAATCTAGCTTGGGAGGTGGCGGGGAGAAAAGAATTCGATGATTGGTCGTCTTCGGTCGGACTTGGATGATGCCGGGGAGAAGATCCGGCGACGGGAGCGGACAGTTGGAAAGTCGGGAGCTAAAGGATCCGAAACATTACCCGAAAGGCAAGCTGTCGTTCCTTTGCCCGAATCCCTTCCAACTGATGTTTGCGAGCTGCGTCTTCAAGTATTTACACGGTAAGCCTTTTGTTGATATGCTGAATGCTTATAACTTGCAGGCGTACCGGGATGGTGAGAACGAAGTATGGGAATCAATATTAAGGAAAGATCCTCATTTTGATACGACTCCCTACAGTGTTGTTTGCCATCCTGAAGTATTTACCGACCTGGGTATTCCTCCTCCCGACTGGACCAAAGATAAGATTGATCCTCCACCTTCCGATCCAGATATTATGCAATATCTGGAAGATTCTCCTGTTTATTCTCCGCTGGAAGAAGTCAATTATGGCGAGCTTGTACCGAATGCGAGTTTGGTCGAGGACCATTCTTCTCCTGGACAAGCTAAACAAAGAGTATGAAATTGCGGAGGATTTTCTGAATATCGAAATATTTTTGTAATCCTCATTTCTTCTCTTCTTTTCCTTGACTCCCCACCAATGGTTGACTCATATGTTTGTTCTAGCAACGTCGCGTCGATCTTGTATAACTTGTTAACAGTCACCTGTAATGACTTTCTTCTTTGATCAAAGATTGTATCCAGCTCTTGTAATTATTTTGATACTGGCCTCTTTGGATCCTCTGAAGAAATAAGAAATAACTTTATCTTGAACTTTGCTAGCCACTTGAATCGCCGTTGCATTAGGTCTTAGTTGTCTGAAACAATGCCTTTACTTAAGGATTTCCGGAGAAATACAATAAGTCTGAGAAGGAACTCACTCGGGTTTTAAACCGATGCCTTATACTTAAGGATAATTCAAAAATTCAATAAGTCTCGAAGGAACTCACTCGGGTATCAAACCGACGCCTTGCAAAAGGAACTCACTCGGATTTTCATCCGATGCCCCGACTTAAGAAAGTTCGAAAGATTTTCCATAAGTGTTGAAGTGTTGAAGGACCCACACGAATTTTCATCCGATGCCTTATAGTTGGATCTTGTTCTTGAATGTGGTGTATGATGCCTGTCACGCCCTCCCAGCCGGTACCCTATCTGGCATACCCGAGAGTGTGATCCACAGCCCGAAGATCAGGTATCGAGTGATCAACCTCCCACATAAACAATAACATAATCATGAACAATCATAACAAGAGTGCGGAAGATAAATCATAGATCCAATAAAGAAAGAATGAATCATAAATGAATCAGAATAATAGATATAATCAGAGTATCAAACAGATAAGTAAAGTGAGGCAAAAATCCCACTTTACAACCAGCGGAAAAGTAGCTCTAAAGAATAAACTAGACAAAACCTAATCCCAGTAGCAAGTACATTGGGTAACTAAATTGTTCTCCACTTTATAGACAACATCCTTGTAAGTGTAAATCTCATAAATGGCACAAGGACGCTTCCACTCAATGGTCGGACTAAGCATCGTACGGAGCATAACCACTCGCGGGATCTTGAGTAATTGTGGTAACCGCAATCACCTTCCCGGAGATATGCCTCTTCGCCTTGCGCTTCTTCATAGGGACCGTCATAGTACTCGGTACTGCGGGATAGTCTAACAACATTGTACAATAAAGGAATGAGTTTCAAAGAAACTCGGTAAAGCGATTAAAATCCATAATAACATAAATGGCAGGATTCCAGAACAAACATAAATGCAATATGATATGAGACAAGCAATGAATGAATGAATCTAACTCTATGTATGCTGGTCTCTATTGGCAGACATACTTTAAGTCATAGCACCGTACTTCTTTAGGAAAGTCCACTCACATCCTCAACCATTTAAGATATCTTGGATTCTCTCACGGATCATTTCACCGGTCTTGAGCAGCCGATTGGTAATGGGTCCTTCATCCCTCGGGACAAACCATGGCGGGGGGTTAAGTCAACACACTCTCTCACAACCATTTGGTATAAGTATCTTGGCGCATGTCGGGGGTAAAACCTAGCCAAATGCAAGTCTTCTACTTAGTTACATCAAGTCGAGATCCAGATACGTCCATTCCTCGTCCCTGACGATCCTTTCCGGTATCCTTCACACTAGAGTCCTCATAGTCCCAGACTACGGACTCACCAACCCTATTGATCATCCACATATGGTAAACGGGAAGCTCTCACGTCCTCTCACGGGTTGGTTACCGGTCTTAAGCGCCCGTGAGCCCAAGTCTAACCATATGCAACCCTACCAATAAATGGCCCCCACAATGTGATTCCTGTCCTCTCACGGGTTGGTTACCGGTCTTGAGCGCCCATGAATCCCCATTGCTACCACGGGTCGTTCGGTCTCAATACCCCTCCGATTAGGGTCGACATAACAGGACATCCTAGCCAAACACTACTAGACAATCCTAGATATGTCATCCAACAGTTTAGGAAGGTGTCCAGAGAGCATCTCCGGAAACATCCCATAATATTCCCGTAGTAGTCCAAGAACAGAAGTGTCAAAAGGACACCTCTCCTTTCCAAACCATACTTAAGCATACACATGCATCAATTCATATCATCACATATATGGTAACTTCATATATGGAAAGAAATCAATTATTACAATCACTTTTATAACATTGGTAAGTAAATCATACATGAATCAATTTAATATGAATAAGTAATGCTACTGTAATCAAAGTTATGCAACAGTAGTATATCATTGTAAGAATCTAATTTAGGAATCATATCTATGATATTCAAATATAGAAACTAGATTCATGCTATCTATGTAATTAAGGAAATAACCATCCTTACCTTTTATAACTCGCAAAGGAATCCTAAGAAATCAAGTAAGATCTCGGCAAACTTGAGAAGAAGGTCCTAAACAAGTATATACAACATATTAGGAAAGATCCCTAACAGAAAAGATACCAAAACATCCAACATTGACCAATTCTGGAGTTGCTGTACTCATTGGTTGGTCGACTGGTCCGGTCGAGTGGATTGGTCGACCGGTCCATCGACCAATCGAGTCGACCAATGCGACGATAGCCTAAAAAAACAGAGTTTTAAGATATGAAATCCGAATTTGGTGGTTCAAAAGGGTACTAATCAAGGGGTAGACTACATCAGTAGTATTCTAACATATAGGGGACCTCAAAACACTAATCCAATCAAGATATCAAGATCCAAATTAGGAAACAAAAAGTTACCATAATTAAATCAACCATGGATCTTGATGAATTTGAAATAGAAAACAAAGACAAGAACAATAGGAGGATAGATCTTTGCTTCAGGTAATGGTATCATGAAAACATACATAGATCTTCATGGAATAAGGCTTAGAAGCATAAATCTAAATAAGGAAATAAAACCTACCATATATGTAACTACCATGCATCATGAAGAACACATAGTAAGGTAGAAGAGAACAACTAGAGATTTATAGATTATGGATCATGGAAGGAAAACACAGTAATTAACTACTAACATGATCAACATAGAAGATCCAAAGAGATCAGAATTCAGATTAGAAGTTTAACAAAGATTAGATCATGGTTTGATCATGATTCCTTCAAAAGCTTGCAATGATCATGGTTAAGATCATTGTTCTAGCCTCAAATCCTTAGGATGATCATGAGAACATGTTCGAGAGATGTTTGCAACAGAGAATGCAGCATCTCTTCTACTGTCTCAACTCAAAAAGGAAAGAAAAACAAAGATGGAGGAGAAGAAGAGAGAGTAGACATACCTTTTGATGCAAAAAGAAGAGTTTCGACGAAGATCCGTCAAGAAAACACCAAGGATGCAAGAGAGATGACTTGCGAGAGGTCTTTGGTTCGTTCCGAGAGTTTGGAGGCAGCAAATACGAAGTGGACTCGAGATTGGACTTAAATAGAGCAAGAACAACCTAATTGCCAAAGACAACACTCATTGGTCGAGTGGATTGGTCGACTGACCCGATCGACCAATCGGTCGACCAATCTTGCGACAGAAGACCAAAACGGGGAATTGAAGGTCCGGATCAAATCCAATCCTAAAGGGGTTTTGCACACAAGTCAAGTGACTTACCTAATAGGTAGAAATGCCTTCAAACCAAGATAGAGAGCACTCCAAGTCCATCAACTAATCAGATCTTCATCAGGATTCAGTTTCCAAAAATAGAACCTCATCATCAACTTTCATGGATTCAAAGCCAGACACCAAGTCCTCTCTTGGGATGGCCCAAAGCTGACTTCTTACTTTACTTCGGGTCATCGGACCTACAAATAACAAGGTTTCCGGGTCAAGGTTAGGGCTGGGTTTTACATTCTCCCCCCCTTAAAGAAATTTCGTCCCCGAAATTGAAAGCGTACCTGTGCTTCCAAAGAGGTAAGGAAACTTCTCCTTCATATCTTCTTCCTTCTCCCAAGAAGCTTCTTCAGGGGTATGGTTCTTCCACCGAATCTTCACCAAAGGAATGGTGCGATTCCGCAGCTGCTTGTCCTTCCTATCCAAGATTTCGGCCGGTTCTTCATCATAGGTCAAATCAGCACTAAGTCCTTCAGGTGCTTGCTGCAAAATGTGTTCCGGATTCTCTATGTATTTTCGGAGCATCGAAATATGAAACACATTGTGCACACCAGCAAGAGGCGGAGGTAATGCTAATCGATACGCAACAGGTCCAACCTTTTCCAAAATCTCGAAAGGTCCAATGTAACGAGGGCTAAGCTTTCCCTTAACATTGAATCTCATCACACCCTTCATTGGTGAGACCTTGAAAGACTTTCTCTCCAACTTGAAATTCCAAATCGGTCCTTCTCTTATCGGCATAAGATTTACTGTCTCGTTGAGGGGCAGACTTAATCCTTTCTCTTATCATATCTACCATAGCACTTGTAGCTTCAATCATCTCGGGACCTAAGACTTTTCTTTCACTGTCTCGAGTCCAGTACAAAGGTGTCCTAACAAGTACTTGCCATACAAAGCCTTGAATGGAGCCATGCCTATTGTTGCTTGATAAGCTGTTGTTATAGGCAAACTCAACCAAAGCTAGGTGTTCATCCCAATTACCACCCATATCCACCACACAAGATCTGAGCATGTCTTCCAATGTCTGAATTGTCCGCTCGGATTGTCCATCGAGCTGTGGATGATGAGCTGTACTCAAGTTCAATTGGGTTCCCAAGGCCTTCTGCAAACTATTCCAAAACCTTGAGGTGAACCTTGGATCACGATCCGAAACAATACTCAATGGCACACCATGCGGACGAACCACATTATCCACATAAAGCCTTGCTAGCTTATCCAGTATGAGTGATCTTCATAGGAATGAAATGGGCTGATTTGGTCAACCTATCAACAATCACCCACACGGTGTCATTGCCTTTACTTGTCCAGAGGCAAGCTAGTCACAAAGTCCATGGAGATATCCTCCCACTTCCAACTAGGAATAGGAAGAGGCTGAAGTAATCCAGATGGAGGTTGTCGAACGGCTTTCACACGTTGGCAAGTCTCACACTTGGCAACAAAATCATCAACATCCGCCTTTAGACCAATCCACCAAAAATGTTCCTTCAAGTCCTTGTACATCTTGGTGCTTCCGGGTGTCTGATAAAGACCGACTGGTGTGCTTCCTTCAATATTTCTTTCTTAACTTCTTCGTTTGCGAGGCACACACAGTCTTCCTCTAAACAACAAAGCACCATCCATGGATATACCAAAGTCGGGGTCCGACTCGGGATTCGAAGAAATCTTCTCAACTTTGATCAAAAACTCTTGATCGAACTCTGTGAGCAACAATCTTATCTCTAAGACCAGATCTTGCCGTCATGGCGAGAAAGAATAAATTCAGAATTCTCGGAACGATTTCCAAATCAAAACTCTCAATAGAAGACCACAATGGTAAACTCAAAGCATTCAAATCCAAAGTCTTCTTCGGTTCTTCCTACTAAGAGCATCGGCAACAACATTTGCTTTCCCAGGATGATCTTGAATATCACAATCATAATCGAGAGACTAGTTCCAACCATCTCCTTTGTCTCATGTTCAACTCCTTTTGGGTAAAGAAGTATTTCAAACTCTTATGATCCGTGAAAATGGCAATCTTCTCACCGTAAAGATAATGTCTCCAAATCTTCAAAGCAAAGACAACGGCGGCAAGTTCTAGATCGTGAGTGGGGTAATTCCGCTCATAATCCTTCAATTGCCGAGAAGCATAGGCTACGACCTTGCCATGTTGCATCAGTACACAACCCAAACCAATCTTTGGCGCATCGGTATAAAGCTGTCATACCACCGGAACTATCGGGTATAGTCAAAACCGGGGCACTTGTCAATCTATCTTTCAACTCTTGGAAATTCTTCTCACGGGCGTCGGACCAAACAAACTTCTCTTCTTTCCTGGTCAACTTAGTCATAGGAGCAGCCAACCGAGAAAAGTTCTCAATAAACCTTCGGTAGTAACCCGCCAATCCAAGAAAACTTCTTATTTCCGTTCTTGACTTCGGTCTCTCCCAATCAGCCACGGCTTGGACCTTTTCGGGATCGACACGAATACCTTCGGCTGAAACTACATGACCAAGGAATACCACTCTCTTAAGCCGAGAAATCACACTTGCTAAACTTAGCGAACAACTTCTTTTCTCGCAACCTTTGCAAGGTGAAACTTAGATGACTCGCATGCTCTTCTTCGCTCTTCGAATAGATCAAGATGTCATCAATGAAAACAATCACAAACTTATCAAGCACATCATGAAATACTCGGTTCATGAGGTCCATGAACACCGCAGGAGCATTGGTCAATCCGAAGGGCATGACTCTAAACTCGTAGTGACCATACCGCGTTCGGAAAGCTGTCTTGAAGATATCACTAGACTTCACTTTCAATTGGTGATATCCGGACCTTAAGTCAATCTTTGAGAACACAACTGCACCCTTCAAGCGATCGAAGAGATCATCGATTACGGGCAGCGGATATCTATTCTTGATAGTCAACTTATTCAACTCACGGTAGTCGATGCACAAGCGCATACTACCGTCTTTCTTCTTGACGAACAAGACCGGAGCTCCCCAAGGTGACACACTAGGCTGCACGAAACCTCTATCTATGAGCTCATTCAACTGATTTTGCAACTCTTTCAACTCGGTAGGAGCCATCCTGTACGGAGCTTTAGATACCGGAGCGGCACCGGGGACGAGATCAATAGAGAATTCGACATCTCTGTCCGGAGGCACTCTCGATAGATCATCGGGGAAGACATCAACAAAGTCGCGGACAACTCGACTTCATCGACTCTTTTCTCCACTATACCCTTGCCTTCGGATGAAGCATCATCCACTAGGGCATAGACTTGCATCGGTCACGACAGACACCTTCTTACAAACCCTTCTCTTTTCACCACAGAAATTCAAAGACCGGACTTCCACAAATATGGGCCTGAATCTTCTTTGAGGAACAAAGGAACACGGCTTTGTGGGCTGTCAACCAATCAATTCCCAAAATAACATCGAAGTCCTTCATGTCAAGAATCACAAAATTGGCTTCCAAGTTCTTCTCACCAATCAACACGGGACATTTAGATAACCCCTTATCTAGTTTCACAACAGGACCAGTGGGTGTACTAATCAATAAACAACTAGACAACTTCTCGGGGCTTAGGTTAGTCTTCTTGATGAATGCGAGATGACATGAACGAATGAGATGCACCCGTATCAAATAAGACAAATGCGAAATAGAAGCGACTAACAATGTACCTGTAATCACATCATGGCTTGGATCTGCTCGGCCTTTGGAAATACTGAAAACTCTACCGGAGGGAGGAGGCGGGAGCACTCTTCACCATTGGGGCGAGGCTGCTTGGGCGGGCCGCCGGACGAGCACGAGCAAAATGACCAGCTTGCTTGCGGTAGAAGCAAACGGGATTCTTTGGATCCAACGGGGGTGGCTGCAACGAGAGGGCTTCCGAACAAAAGGCCTTGCACTTGCACTTGCACTTGCACTTGCTGGTGGTCGGTTTCCGCCATCTTGTCCTAAACGGCCGGGCTGCTGAAAACCCGTGTTCGACCTACACTCTTAGCTCGAAAGGTAGGAGTGGGGTAGGGTGTAGGTCTCACAAAACGACGGTCATTACGATCCACCAAACCAGAATTCCTTGACTGCCAAGGCTTTTGCACACGAGCACTTTCCTTCTCTGTTTCTTCCAACTTCTTCGAGTTACGCACCACTTGAGCATAGCTCACTATAGGCTGGGCTTGTGAGGTAAGCTTTAATGGCGGGACGCAGTCCTTTGAAGAACTTCTTTGCTTTGGCGAGGTCTTCCTTCAAAGAATCGGAGCAAAGAAATGAAGCTCCTCGAACTTCTGTTGGTACTCCAACACGGACGAGTTCCTTGAGTCGAGAATCATAAACTCGGCTTCCTTCGCATCCTTCACCGCCTCGGGAAAGTAGTTCATACAAAAAGCCTCTTTGAATAACTCCCAAGTTACAACTCCTGCATGCAAACCTTCCAAAAACAGGGACGAGTGGAGATCCACCATGCATCGGCTTCTTGTTGCAACCTACATTCGACAAACAAAATCTTCGAGCTTCCGAGCATTGCGGATGTCGGAAAGCCTTCTCCAACTCACGAAGCCACTTGTTAGGAAACAAGGGGTCCTTGGTAACTCCGGTAAAAGTGGGTACTTGCATCTTGAGAAAACTCTCCATCGAGGCGAGTATGAGGAGTTCAGCTAAACCTCCCGCATTCGGGAGCTGCGGCATGAGGATTCACATTAGCACCAGCCCGGGTCTCATTATGCGAGTCATGAAACCCACCAACATCTGGTTGAATTGAGCTGCTTGCTTTGCTTTGCATCATATTGCCCATAATATTGGCAATATCTACGAAACTTCCAACATTCGGGGCACCGGGGATCTCATGGGTACCACGATCAACATTTGGTATCCCACCACCTCCATGAGGTACTTCACCACCTCCCTGAGGTACTTCACCACCTCCATGACCACTTTGGATTCACCACGCCCACTTCTCGAGAGTAACCATTACGCAAAACCGAGAACATCAAAATACCGAATTTCGAAGATTCAACATAAACCACAAGTCCAAATGATTTGAAAACTTAAATCATGCTCAAATATATCCATATAGTCATCAAACAATATTCCATAAGGCAAAAATCACATTTTCCAAAAATTCAACAGCAAATGAGGTCTCTGTGACCATTGGTCGAGTGATTGGTCGAGTGACCCGGTCGACCAATGAGGTCGACCAATGCGAGCAGAATGCGAAAATTCGCATTATAAGCCTCATTTTCACATTCCAACCTCATTCTAACTTCTTCCAAAGGTGAGAGAGCTCTAGGGAAAATCTCCAAGAGTTCCCACAAGTGTTCTTGAGGTGATTTAGTGCTTCAACAACAACACCACAACACACCATCTTCACAAACAAGGTAAACCTCTTAATCTTCCTTCCATTTTCATCTTCTCATGCTTGCATTTCAATAAAACCATGCTTTACTTGTATCCAATGCTAGAAATCATGCTTAGGAATGCTTAGAAACATATTCCTTAGGTTTTAAACACAATGCCATGCATAGACAACAAGTTTTAACACATTGGTGCTCATCTCGCAAAGTTTTATACCAGAAATCGATATCTTTAGAAAAATTTCGTTTTCTCTCAAATCGCTTGAAATTTTCGCACGAGATCAAATGCTACATGCTCAAGATGACATTGTAGATAGGTCCATACAATTTGATTTAACCAATTTCAACTTTTCAAAAATCCAATTTTGACCTAAATTGCAAAATCCCCAAATTTCCTTCTTGCTGAATTTTTCGCTTTAATCCAAGTTTTCGATCGATTTTCATCAAACAAACTTCATAGACATGAAATTCCAAGTATTGCGCACATGCTAGTATGTTCAAATCAAATTTCCCCCAAATTTGAAATTTTCCGAAAAATTACGAAAATACCCTTTTGGCTCAAATCTTAAAATAGCACTAATTGGAATTGTCTCTTGTCTCTTTCACGGATACACTATGCAAAGGGGAGGGCGAGGACGAGGGTAGAGGTCGTGGTCGCATCGTAGGTGCTCTTAGGGGCGAGGTCGGGTTCCTTCCGAGCCTAGACGGGAGGTTAGGAGACCGGACATGTTTGACACACCTCGGGCCGAGTTCTGTACTGAGGCCTACTTCGATTCTTTGCAATATTGAGATGGGACGTCTACTTCACTTACGCCAGCTCGGAGCCTTTAGGATTCGGCGGAGGTTCGACACATTGCGGTGGACTCATCTCTTCACCGAGGATCTACCGGTATACCGGAACTAGTGAGGTTGTTCTTCGGCAACCTTACTTACACGAAGGAGGCTCGAGGCCAAGGACATCCACTTAGACTTGTCCTCGGGAGCGGGGTCTTCCGGACTCAGGATTCGCTTCTCTACCCGGACAACGGCTGAGATCTTGCGGGTTCCTTACTATCCACGGCGGTGTGTGTGGATACTGCGGGAGCGGATGCTGGACAGCCATACGATGCCGTACGAGCTTCGCGAGATATGCTCTACGCTATGGGATAGCCGTCGATGCTTCACTCCGTGGACTAGCGGACGGATGACGGGTTCTGCACGGATTATCGGTCGCATAGTCGGCCGAAACATCATGCCGAAAGCCGGACATCACCATCGGGTCACGGTGATGGAGGCCTTAGTCATCTACCGCATCTACATGGGCTTCGAGATCGATCTCTCCTACATCATTCAGCGGGTCATCTTTGGACTTGGTTCTGCGGCCTAGCATGCGGAACCTTTGCTATGGGAGGCTACGACCTTGATCTTCGGGCATTTCGGGGTGAGTTTCGAGGATACACCGGTGGACACTAGATCACGGGGATACCCTATTGGGACTCGGACCATTCGTCGGATGAGACTACGGCGATCGAGAGAGATCTCCTGGTCCGGAGGGTGAGGATGATGATGAATCGGAGGATGAGGATCGGGGATCGGAGGATGGAGGAGAGGATATCGGTCCGATAGTGATGATCGGGCCGGAGATGATGCGGATATGCGCGAGGCTGAGCACATGCATCACGAGTTTCCTTCATCACACTTCGAGGTAGGTGGCCCTTCACATGCGGTTCCGGAGACTTCGGATCTTGGAGCACGAGATGAGATCGATGACTTCCATGCTAGAGAGAATGGAGGTCGGACGGGAGCAGATGTACGAGAGGATGGAGTCACGACGGGATAGGATAGAGCATCGGGTGACTCGGCTAGCGAGAGGAGTTCGGAGCATACGAGAGATCGGAGAGCGGATCACCTAGATAGGCTGTACCTTAGGATTTCCATTTATGCATTTCGGATGTAATCGTTGTAAAAACCTTTGAAATTAATGAAGTTCATTTTGTTTCTCTTTAATTATTGTATGTTATGCACCTTTCTTTTCCTTGCATTAGTGACATTTGTTCAAGTATAATTATGGTATGTTATTCGGAAATGTTACATTATGCCTCAAAGGTCAAGTTTCTAATTCGGTGTTCTATTATTCACTTCTAAGAGTAGAAGAGTCATTTCAGATCAATGACTCGGGGAATGTTCGATTGTTGTCTTTTGTGGTTAGGATCTCCTCGAACCTTGGGCTCCCGATACCAATCTGTCACGCCCTCCCGGCCGGTACCCTATCGGCATACCCGAGTGTGATCCACGGCCCGAAGATCGGGTATCGAGTGATCAACCTCCCACATAAACAATAACATAATCATGAACAATCATAACAAGAGTGCGGAAGATAAATCATAGATCCAATAAAGAAAGAATGAATCATAAATGAATCGAATAATAGATATAATCGAGTATCAAACGGATAAGTAAAGTGAGGCAAAAATCCCACTTTACAACCAGCGGAAAAGTAGCTCTAAAGAATAAACTAGACAAAACCTAATCCCAGTAGCAAGTACATTGGGTAACTAAATTGTTCTCCACTTTATAGACAACATCCTTGTAAGTGTAAATCTCATAAATGGCACAAGGACGCTTCCACTCAATGGTCGGACTAAGCATCGTACGGAGCATAACCACTCGCGGGATCTTGAGTAATTGTGGTAACCGCAATCACCTTCCTGGAGATATGCCTCTTCGCCTTGCGCTTCTTCATAGGGACCGTCATAGTACTCGGTACAGCGGGATAGTCTAACAACATTGTACAATAAAGGAATGAGTTTCAAAGAAACTCGGTAAAGCGATTAAAAATCCATAATAACATAAATGGCGGGATTCCAGAACAAACATAAATGCAATATGATATGAGACAAGCAATGAATGAATGAATCTAACTCTATGTATGCTTGGTCTCTATTGGCGGACATGCTTTAAGTCATAGCACCGTACTTCTTTAGGAAAGTCCACTCACATCCTCAACCATTTAAGATATCTTGGATTCTCTCACGGATCATTTCACCGGTCTTGAGCAGCCGATTGGTAATGGGTCCTTCATCCCTCGGGACAAACCTTGGCGGGGGTTAAGTCAACACACTCTCTCACAACCATTTGGTATAAGTCTTGGCGCATGTCGGGGGTAAAACCTAGCCAAATGCAAGTCTTCTACTTAGTTACATCAAGTCGGATCCAGATACGTCCATTCCTCGTCCACTGACGATCCTTTCCGGTATCCTTCACACTAGAGTCCTCATAGTCCCGACTACGGACTCATCAACCCTATTGATCATCCACATATGGTAAACGGGAAGCTCTCACGTCCTCTCACGGGTTGGTTACCGGTCTTAAGCGCCCGTGAGCCCAAGTCTAACCATATGCAACCCTACCAATAAATGGCCCCCACAATGTGATTCCTGTCCTCTCACGGGTTGGTTACCGGTCTTGAGCGCCCATGAATCCCCATTGCTACCACGGGTCGTTCGGTCTCAATACCCCTCCGATTAGGGTCGACATAACAGGACATCCTAGCCAAACACTACTAGACAATCCTAGATATGTCATCCAACGGTTTAGGAAGGTGTCCGGAGGGCATCTCCGGAAACATCCCATAATATTCCCGTAGTAGTCCAAGAACAGAAGTGTCAAAAGGACACCTCTCCTTTCCAAACCATACTTAAGCATACACATGCATCAATTCATATCATCACATATATGGTAACTTCATATATGGAAAGAAATCAATAATTACAATCACTTTTATAACATTGGTAAGTAAATCATACATGAATCAATTTAATATGAATAAGTAATGCTACTGTAATCAAAGTTATGCAACAGTAGTATATCATTGTAAGAATCTAATTTAGGAATCATATCTATGATATTCAAATATAGAAACTAGATTCATGCTATCTATGTAATTAAGGAAATAACCATCCTTACCTTTTATAACTCGCAAAGGAATCCTAAGAAATCAAGTAAGATCTCGGCAAACTTGAGAAGAAGGTCCTAAACAAGTATATACAACATATTAGGAAAGATCCCTAACAGAAAAAGATACCAAAACATCCAACATAGACCAATTCAGGGTTCTTTGTACTCATTGGTCGAGTGGATTGGTCGAGTGATTGGTCGTCGGTCGACCAATCGATCGACCAATGCGAGACGATAGCCTAAAAAAACGAGTTTTAAGATATGAAATCCGAATTTGGTGGTTCAAAAGGGTACTAATCAAGGGGTAGACTACATCAGTAGTATTCTAACATATAGGGGACCTCAAAACACTAATCCAATCAAGATATCAAGATCCAAATTAGGAAACAAAAAGTTACCATAATTAAATCAACCATGGATCTTGATGAATTTGAAATAGAAAACAAAGACAAGAACAATAGGAGGATGGATCTTTGCTTCAGGTAATGGTATCATGAAAACATACATAGATCTTCATGGAATAAGGCTTAGAAGCATAAATCTAAATAAGGAAATAAAACCTACCATATATGTAACTACCATGCATCATGAAGAACACATAGTAAGGTAGAAGAGAACAACTAGAGATTTATAGATTATGGATCATGGAAGGAAAACACAGTAATTAACTACTAACATGATCAACATAGAAGATCCAAAGAGATCAGAATTCAGATTAGAAGTTTAACAAAGATTAGATCATGGTTTGATCATGATTCCTTCAAAAGCTTGCAATGATCATGGTTAAGATCATTGTTCTAGCCTCAAATCCTTAGGATGATCATGAGAACATGTTCGAGAGATGTTTGCAACGAGAGAATGCAGCATCTCTTCTCTTGTCTCAACTCAAAAAGGAAAGAAAAACAAAGATGGAGGAGAAGAAGAGAGGTAGACATACCTTTTGATGCAAAAAGAAGAGTTTCGACGAAGATCCGTCAAGAAAACACCAAGGATGCAAGAGAGATGACTTGCGAGAGGTCTTTGGTTCGTTCCGAGAGAGTTTGGAGGCAGCAAATACGAAGTGGACTCGAGATTGGACTTAAATAGAGCAAGAACAACCTAATTGCCAAAGACGACACTCATTGGTCGAGTGGATTGGTCGGCTGGTCCCGATCGACCAATCGGTCGACCAATGCTTGGCGACAAGACCAAAACGAGGGAATTGAAGGTCCGGATCAAATCCAATCCTAAAGGGGTTTTGCACACAAGTCAAGTGACTTACCTAATAGGTAGAAATGCCTTCAAACCAAGATAGAGAGCACTCCAAGTCCATCAACTAATCAGATCTTCATCGGGATTCGGTTTCCATAAATAGAACCTCATCATCAACTTTCATGGATTCAAAGCCGGACACCAAGTCCTCTCTTGGGATGGCCCAAAGCTGACTTCTTACTTTACTTCGGGTCATCGGACCTACAAATAACAAGGTTTCCGGGTCAAGGTTAGGGCTGGGTTTTACATTCTCCCCCCCTTAAAGAAATTTCGTCCCCGAAATTGAAAGCGTACTGTGCTTCCAAAGAGGTAAGGAAACTTCTCCTTCATATCTTCTTCCTTCTCCCAAGAAGCTTCTTCGGGGGTATGGTTCTTCCACCGAATCTTCACCAAAGGAATGGTGCGATTCCATGCTTGCTTGTCCTTCCTATCCAAGATTTCGGCCGGTTCTTCATCATAGGTCAAATCAGCACTAAGTCCTTCGGTGCTTGCTGCAAAATGTGTTCCGGATTCTCTATGTATTTTTGGAGCATCGAAATATGAAACACATTGTGCACACCAGCAAGAGGCGGAGGTAATGCTAATCGATACGCAACGGGTCCAACCTTTTCCAAAATCTCGAAAGGTCCAATGTAACGAGGGCTAAGCTTTCCCTTAACATTGAATCTCATCACACCCTTCATTGGTGAGACCTTGAGAAAGACTTTCTCTCCAACTTGAAATTCCAAATCGGTCCTTCTCTTATCGGCATAAGATTTACTGTCTCGGTGGGCGGACTTAATCCTTTCTCTTATCATATCTACCATAGCACTTGTAGCTTCAATCATCTCGGGACCTAAGACTTTTCTTTCACTGTCTCGATCCAGTACAAAGGTGTCCTACAAGTCTTTGCCATACAAAGCCTTGAATGGAGCCATGCCTATTGTTGCTTGATAAGCTGTTGTTATAGGCAAACTCAACCAAAGCTAGGTGTTCATCCCAATTACCACCCATATCCACCACACAAGATCGAGCATGTCTTCCAATGTCTGAATTGTCCGCTCGGATTGTCCATCGGCTGTGGATGATGAGCTGTACTCAAGTTCAATTGGGTTCCCAAGGCCTTACTGCAAACTATTCCAAAACCTTGAGGTGAACCTAGGATCACGATCCGAAACAATACTCAATGGCACACCATGCGGGCGAACCACATTATCCACATAAAGCCTTGCTAGCTTATCCAGTATGAGTGATCTTCATAGGAATGAAATGGGCTGATTTGGTCAACCTATCAACAATCACCCACACGGTGTCATTGCCTTTACTTGTCCGAGGCAAGCTAGTCACAAAGTCCATGGAGATATCCTCCCACTTCCAACTAGGAATAGGAAGAGGCTGAAGTAATCCGGATGGAGGTTGTCGAACGGCTTTCACACGTTGGCAAGTCTCACACTTGGCAACAAAATCATCAACATCCGCCTTTAGACCAATCCACCAAAAATGTTCCTTCAAGTCCTTGTACATCTTGGTGCTTCCCGGGTGTACTGATAAAGTAGGCTGGTGTGCTTCCTTCAATATTTCTTTCTTAACTTCTTCGTTTGCGAGGCACACACGGTCTTCCTCTAAACAACAAAGCACCATCCATGGATATACCAAAGTCGGGGGTCCGACTCGGGATTCGAAGAAATCTTCTCAACTTTGATCAAAAACTCTTGATCGAACTCTGTGAGCAACAATCTTATCTCTAAGACCAGATCTTGCCGTCATGGCGAGAAAGAATAAATTCAGAATTCTCGGGAACGATTTCCAAATCAAAACTCTCAATAGAAGACCACAATGGTAAACTCAAAGCATTCAAATCCAAAGTCTTCTTCGGTTCTTCCTACTAAGAGCATCGGCAACAACATTTGCTTTCCCGGGATGATCTTGAATATCACAATCATAATCGGAGACTAGTTCCAACCATCTCCTTTGTCTCATGTTCAACTCCTTTTGGGTAAAGAAGTATTTCAAACTCTTATGATCCGTGAAAATGGCAATCTTCTCACCGTAAAGATAATGTCTCCAAATCTTCAAAGCAAAGACAACGGCGGCAAGTTCTAGATCGTGAGTGGGGTAATTCCGCTCATAATCCTTCAATTGCCGAGAAGCATAGGCTACGACCTTGCCATGTTGCATCAGTACACAACCCAAACCAATCTTTGGCGCATCGGTATAAAGCTGTCATACCACCGGAACTATCGGGTATAGTCAAAACCGGGGCACTTGTCAATCTATCTTTCAACTCTTGGAAATTCTTCTCACGGGCGTCGGACCAAACAAACTTCTCTTCTTTCCTGGTCAACTTAGTCATAGGAGCAGCCAACCGAGAAAAGTTCTCAATAAACCTTCGGTAGTAACCCGCCAATCCAAGAAAACTTCTTATTTCCGTTCTTGACTTCGGTCTCTCCCAATCAGCCACGACTTGGACCTTTTCGGGATCGACACGAATACCTTCGGCTGAAACTACATGACCAAGGAATACCACTCTCTTAAGCCAGAAATCACACTTGCTAAACTTAGCGAACAACTTCTTTTCTCGCAACCTTTGCAAAGTGAAACTTAGATGACTCGCATGCTCTTCTTCGCTCTTCGAATAGATCAAGATGTCATCAATGAAAACAATCACAAACTTATCAAGCACATCATGAAATACTCGGTTCATGAGGTCCATGAACACCGCGAGGAGCATTGGTCAATCCGAAGGGCATGACTCTAAACTCGTAGTGACCATACCGCGTTCGGAAAGGCTGTCTTGAAGATATCACTAGACTTCACTTTCAATTGGTGATATCCGGACCTTAAGTCAATCTTTGAGAACACAACTGCACCCTTCAAGCGATCGAAGAGATCATCGATTACGGGCAGCGGATATCTATTCTTGATAGTCAACTTATTCAACTCACGGTAGTCGATGCACAAGCGCATACTACCGTCTTTCTTCTTGACGAACAAGACCGGAGCTCCCCAAGGTGACACACTAGGCTGCACGAAACCTCTATCTATGAGCTCATTCAACTGATTTTGCAACTCTTTCAACTCGGTAGGAGCCATCTGTACGGAGCTTTAGATACCGGAGCGGCACCGGGGACGAGATCAATAGAGAATTCGACATCTCTGTCCGGAGGCACTCTCGATAGATCATCGGGGAAGACATCAACAAAGTCGCAGACAACTACGACTTCATCGACTCTTTTCTCCACTATACCCTTGCCTTCGGATGAAGCATCATCCACTAGGGCATAGACTTGCATCGGTCGAGACGGCACCTTCTTACAAACCCTTCTCTTTTCACCACTGAAATTCAAAGACCGGACTTCCACAAATATGGGCCTGAATCTTCTTTGAGGAACAAAGGAACACGGCTTTGTGGGCTGTCAACCAATCAATTCCCAAAATAACATCGAAGTCCTTCATGTCAAGAATCACAAAATTGGCTTCCAAGTTCTTCTCACCAATCAACACGGGACATTTAGATAACCCCTTATCTAGTTTCACAACAGGACCAGTGGGTGTACTAATCAATAAACAACTAGACAACTTCTCGGGGCTTAGGTTAGTCTTCTTGATGAATGCGAGATGACATGAACGAATGAGATGCACCCGTATCAAATAAGACAAATGCGAAATAGAAGCGACTAACAATGTACACTGTAATCACATCATGGCTTGGATCTGCTCGGCCTTTGGAAATCTGAAAACTCTACCGGAGGGAGGAGCGGGAGCACTCTTCACCCCCAGGGCGGGCTGCTTGGGCGGGCCGCCCGGACGAGGCACGAGCAAAATGACCAGCTTGCTTGCGGTAGAAGCAAACGGGATTCTTTGGATCCAACGGGGGTGGCTGCAACGAGAGGGCTTCGAACAAAAGGCCTTGCACTTGCACTTGCACTTGCACTTGCACTTGCTGGTGGTCGGTTTCCGCCATCTTGTCCTAAGCGGCCGGGCTGCTGAAAACCCGTGTTACGACCTACACTCTTAGCACGAAAGGTAGGAGTGGGGTAGGGTGTAGGTCTCACAAAACGACGGTCATTACGATCCACCAAACCAGAATTCCTTGACTGCCAAGGCTTTTGCACACGAGCACTTTCCTTCTCTGTTTCTTCCAACTTCTTCGAGTTACGCACCACTTGAGCATAGCTCACTATAGGCTGGGGCTTGTGAGGTAAGCTTTAATGGCGGGGCGCGGTCCTTTGAAGAACTTCTTTGCTTTGGCGAGGTCTTCCTTCAAAGAATCCGGAGCAAAGAAATGAAGCTCCTCGAACTTCTGTTGGTACTCCAACACGAGACGAGTTCCTTGAGTCGGGAATCATAAACTCGGCTTCCTTCGCATCCTTCACCGCCTCGGGAAAGTAGTTCATACAAAAAGCCTCTTTGAATAACTCCCAAGTTACAACTCCTGCATGCAAACCTTCCAAAAGCGGGACCAGTGGAGATCCACCATGCATCGGCTTCTTGTTGCAACCTCATTCGACAAACAAAATCTTCGAGCTTCCGAGCATTGCGGATGTCGGAAAGCCTTCTCCAACTCACGAAGCCACTTGTTAGGAAACAAGGGGTCCTTGGTAACTCCGGTAAAAGTGGGTACTTGCATCTTGAGAAAACTCTCCATCGGGCGAGTATGAGGAGTTCCGCTAAACCTCCCGCATTCGGGAGCTGCGGCATGAGGATTCACATTAGCACCAGCCGGGTCTCATTATGCGAGTCATGAAACCCACCAACATCTGGTTGAGTGAGCTGCTTGCTGCTGCATCATATTGCCCATAATATTGGCAATATCTACTGAAACTTCCAACATTCGGGGCACCGGGGATCTCATGGGTACCACTGATCAACATTTGGTATCCCACCACCTCCATGAGGTACTTCACCACCTCCACTCAGGTACTTCACCACCTCCATGACCCTTTGGATTCACCACGCCCACTTCTCGGAGTAACCATTACTGCAAAACCGAGAACATCAAAATACCGAATTTCGAAGATTCAACATAAACCACAAGTCCAAATGATTTGAAAACTTAAATCATGCTCAAATATATCCATATAGTCATCAAACAATATTCCATAAGGCAAAAATCACATTTTCCAAAAATTCAACAGCAAATGAGGTCTCTGTGACCATTGGTCGAGTGATTGGTCGAGTGACCCGGTCGACCAATGAGTCGACCAATGCGAACAGAATGCGAAAATTCGCATTATAAGCCTCATTTTCACATTCCAACCTCATTCTAACTTCTTCCAAAGGTGAGAGAGCTCTAGGGAAAATCTCCAAGAGTTCCCACAAGTGTTCTTGAGGTGATTTAGTGCTTCAACAACAACACCACAACACACCATCTTCACAAACAAGGTAAACCTCTTAATCTTCCTTCCATTTTCATCTTCTCATGCTTGCATTTCAATAAAACCATGCTTTACTTGTATCCAATGCTAGAAATCATGCTTAGGAATGCTTAGAAACATATTCCTTAGGTTTTAAACACAATGCCATGCATAGACAACAAGTTTTAACACATTGGTGCTCATCTCGCAAAGTTTTATACCGAAATCGATATCTTTAGAAAAATTTCGTTTTCTCTCAAATCGCTTGAAATTTTCGCACGAGATCAAATGCTACATGCTCAAGATGACATTGTAGATAGGTCCATACAATTTGATTTAACCAATTTCAACTTTTCAAAAATCCAATTTTGACCTAAATTGCAAAATCCCCAAATTTCCTTCTTGCTGAATTTTTCGCTTTAATCCAAGTTTTCGATCGATTTTCATCAAACAAACTTCATAGACATGAAATTCCAAGTATTGCGCACATGCTAGTATGTTCAAATCAAATTTCCCCCAAATTTGAAATTTTCCGAAAAAATTACGAAAATACCCTTTTGGCTCAAATCTTAAAATAGCACTAATTGGAATTGTCTCTTGTCTCTTTCACGGATACACTATGCAAAGGGGAGGGCGAGGACGAGGTAGAGGTCGTGGTCGCATCGTAGGTGCTCTTAGGGGCGAGAGGTCGGGTTCCTTCGAGCCTAGACGGGAGGTTAGGAGACCGGACATGTTTGACACACCTCGGGCCGAGTTCTGTCTGAGGCCTACTTCGATTCTTGCAATATCGAGATGGGACGTCTACTTCACTTACGCCAGCTCGAGCCTTTAGGATTCGGCGGAGGTTCGACACATTGCGGTGGACTCATCTCTTCACCGAGGATCTACCGGTATACCGGAACTAGTGAGGTTGTTCTTCGGCAACCTTACTTACACGAGAGGAGGCTCGAGGCCAAGGACATCCACTTAGACTTGTCCTCGGGAGCGGGGGTCTTCCCGGACTCAGATTCGCTTCTCTACCCGGACAACGGCTGAGATCTTGCGGGTTCCTTACTATCCACGGCGGTGTGTGTGGATACTGCGGAAGCGGATACTGGACAGCCATCGATGCCGTACGAGCTTCGCGAGATATGCTCTACGCTATGGGATAGCCGTCGATGCTTCACTCCGTGGACTAGCGGACGGATGACGGGTTCTGCACGGATTATCGGTCGCATAGTCGGCCGAAACATCATGCCGAAGCCGGACATCACCATCGGGTCACGGTGATGGAGGCCTTAGTCATCTACCGCATCTACATGGGCTTCGAGATCGATCTCTCCTACATCATTCAGCGGGTCATCTTTGGACTTGGTTCTGCGGCCTAGCATGCGGAACCTTTGCTATGGGAGGCTACGACTTTGATCTTCGGGCATTTCGGGGTGAGTTTCGAGGATACACCGGTGGACACTAG
Organism: Hakea prostrata; assembly: GCF_041222555.1. Taxonomy (NCBI): domain Eukaryota; kingdom Viridiplantae; phylum Streptophyta; class Magnoliopsida; order Proteales; family Proteaceae; genus Hakea; species Hakea prostrata. Next base: position 15,173,508 of record NC_142603.1, read on the forward strand.
ATCACGGGGATACCCTATTGGGACTCGGACCATTCGTCGGATGAGACTACGGCGATCGGAGAGATCTCCTGGTCCGGAGGGTGAGGATGATGATGAATCGGAGGATGAGGATCGGGGATCGGAGGATGGAGGAGAGGATATCGGTCTGATAGTGATGATCGGGCCGGAGATGATGCGAGATATGCGCGAGGCTGAGCACATGCATCACGAGTTTCCTTCATCACACTTCGAGGTAGGTGGCCCTTCACATGCGGTTCCGGAGACTTCGGATCTTGGAGCACGGATGAGATCGATGACTTCCATGCTAGAGAGAATGGAGGTCGAGACGGGGAGCAGATGTACGAGAGGATGGAGTCACGACGGGATAGGATAGAGCATCGGGTGACTCGGCTAGCGAGAGGAGTTCGGAGCATACGAGAGATCGGAAGCGGATCACCTAGATAGGCTGTACCTTAGGATTTCCATTTATGCATTTCGGATGTAATCGTTGTAAAAACCTTTGAAATTAATGAAGTTCATTTTGTTTCTCTTTAATTATTGTATGTTATGCACCTTTCTTTTCCTTGCATTAGTGACATTTGTTCAAGTATAATTATGGTATGTTATTCGGAAATGTTACTGTTATGCCTCAAAGGTCAAGTTTCTAATTCGGTGTTCTATTATTCACTTCTAAGAGTAGAAGAGTCATTTCAGATCAATGACTCGGGAATGTTCGGTTGTTGTCTTTTGTGGTTAGGATCTCCTCGAACCTTGGGCTCACGATACCAATCTGTCACGCCCTCCCGGCCCGGTACCCTATCGGCATGCCCGAGAGTGTGATCCACGGCCCGAAGATCGGGTATCGAGTGATCAACCTCCCACATAAACAATAACATAATCATGAACAATCATAACAAGAGTGCGGAAGATAAATCATAGATCCAATAAAGAAAGAATGAATCATAAATGAATCGAGAATAATAGATATAATCGGAGTATCAAACGAGATAAGTAAAGTGAGGCAAAAATCCCACTTTACAACCAGCGGAAAAAGTAGCTCTAAAGAATAAACTAGACAAAACCTAATCCCGATAGCAAGTACATTGGGTAACTAAATTGTTCTCCACTTTATAGACAACATCCTTGTAAGTGTAAATCTCATAAATGGCACAAGGACGCTTCCACTCAATGGTCGGACTAAGCATCGTACGGAGCATAACCACTCGCGGGATCTTGAGTAATTGTGGTAACCGCAATCACCTTCCTGGAGATATGCCTCTTCGCCTTGCGCTTCTTCATAGGGACCGTCATAGTACTCGGTACACTGCGGGATAGTCTAACAACATTGTACAATAAAGGAATGAGTTTCAAAGAAACTCGGTAAAGCGATTAAAAATCCATAATAACATAAATGGCGGGATTCCGAGAACAAACATAAATGCAATATGATATGAGACAAGCAATGAATGAATGAATCTAACTCTATGTATGCTTTGGTCTCTATTGGCGGACATGCTTTAAGTCATAGCACCGTACTTCTTTAGGAAAGTCCACTCACATCCTCAACCATTTAAGATATCTTGGATTCTCTCACGGATCATTTCACCGGTCTTGAGCAGCCGATTGGTAATGGGTCCTTCATCCCTCGGGACAAACCTTGGCGGGGGGTTAAGTCAACACACTCTCTCACAACCATTTGGTATAAATCTTGGCGCATGTCGGGGGTAAAACCTAGCCAAATGCAAGTCTTCTACTTAGTTACATCAAGTCGGATCCGGATACGTCCATTCCTCGTCCCTGACGATCCTTTCCGGTATCCTTCACACTAGAGTCCTCATAGTCCACGACTACGGACTCATCAACCCTATTGATCATCCACATATGGTAAACGGGAAGCTCTCACGTCCTCTCACGGGTTGGTTACCGGTCTTAAGCGCCCGTGAGCCCAAGTCTAACCATATGCAACCCTACCAATAAATGGCCCCCACAATGTGATTCCTGTCCTCTCACGGGTTGGTTACCGGTCTTGAGCGCCCATGAATCCCCATTGCTACCACGGGTCGTTCGGTCTCAATACCCCTCCGATTAGGGTCGACATAACAGGACATCCTAGCCAAACACTACTAGACAATCCTAGATATGTCATCCAACGGTTTAGGAAGGTGTCCGAGAGGGCATCTCCGGAAACATCCCATAATATTCCCGTAGTAGTCCAAGAACAGAAGTGTCAAAAGGACACCTCTCCTTTCCAAACCATACTTAAGCATACACATGCATCAATTCATATCATCACATATATGGTAACTTCATATATGGAAAGAAATCAATAATTACAATCACTTTTATAACATTGGTAAGTAAATCATACATGAATCAATTTAATATGAATAAGTAATGCTACTGTAATCAAAGTTATGCAACGAGTAGTATATCATTGTAAGAATCTAATTTAGGAATCATATCTATGATATTCAAATATAGAAACTAGATTCATGCTATCTATGTAATTAAGGAAATAACCATCCTTACCTTTTATAACTCGCAAAGGAATCCTAAGAAATCAAGTAAGATCTCGGCAAACTTGAGAAGAAGGTCCTAAACAAGTATATACAACATATTAGGAAAGATCCCTAACAGAAAAAGATACCAAAACATCCAACATAGACCAATTAGGAGTTGCTTTGTACTCATTGGTCGAGTGGATTGGTCGAGCTGGTCCGATCGACCAATCGATCGACCAATGCGAGACGATAACCTAAAAAAACGAGTTTTAAGATATGAAATCCGAATTTGGTGGTTCAAAAGGGTACTAATCAAGGGGTAGACTACATCAGTAGTATTCTAACATATAGGGGACCTCAAAACACTAATCCAATCAAGATATCAAGATCCAAATTAGGAAACAAAAAGTTACCATAATTAAATCAACCATGGATCTTGATGAATTTGAAATAGAAAACAAAGACAAGAACAATAGGAGGATGGATCATTGCTTCGGGTAATGGTATCATGAAAACATACTTAGATCTTCATGGAATAAGGCTTAGAAGCATAAATCTAAATAAGGAAATAAAACCTACCATATATGTAACTACCATGCATCATGAAGAACACATAGTAAGGTAGAAGAGAACAACTAGAGATTTATAGATTATGGATCATGGAAGGAAAACACGGTAATTAACTACTAACATGATCAACATAGAAGATCCAAAGAGATCAGAATTCAGATTAGAAGTTTAACAAAGATTAGATCATGGTTTGATCATGATTCCTTCAAAAGCTTGCAATGATCATGGTTAAGATCATTGTTCTAGCCTCAAATCCTTAGGATGATCATGAGAACATGTTCGAGAGATGTTTGCAACGAGAGAATGCAGCATCTCTTCTACTGTCTCAACTCAAAAAGGAAAGAAAAACAAAGATGGAGGAGAAGAAGAGAGAGTAGACATACCTTTTGATGCAAAAAGAAGAGTTTCGACGAAGATCCGTCAAGAAAACACCAAGGATGCAAGAGAGATGACTTGCGAGAGGTCTTTGGTTCGTTCGAGAGAGTTTGGAGGCAGCAAATACGAAGTGGACTCGAGATTGGACTTAAATAGAGCAAGAACAACCTAATTGCCAAAGACGGCACTCATTGGTCGAGTGGATTGGTCGGCTGGTCCCGATCGACCAATCGGTCGACCAATCTTGGCAACAAGACCAAAACGGGGAATTGAAGGTCGAGATCAAATCCAATCCTAAAGGGGTTTTGCACACAAGTCAAGTGACTTACCTAATAGGTAGAAATGCCTTCAAACCAAGATAGAGAGCACTCCAAGTCCATCAACTAATCAGATCTTCATCGGGATTCGGTT
>NC_142603.1:16852862-16952078 GCF_041222555.1 Hakea prostrata
AGTTCCAGAACATCTAAATTCAAGAACTCACCTTCACAATCAAAGGTTGAAGGAGTTCAATAATAAGGGGTTATTCCCTAGTGGAGAAAGTACAGGCAAAGGCACAGCAACACTATGGTACAAGGAGATCCTATGTTCACCTCAGGGAAGTAAAGGATGCAGGTTCAAGTCAAAAACATTCTCCACATAATCATGATTGCACTCTGTTTTAAAGTTTCGGATGTCTTACCATTCATTAACTGTAAGAACTTGGGGTGGAAACGGCAAATGCCTAAGGCGCAGAATTTTCAAATTTTTTGACAAAGGAGACACAAACACTAAACTGATCCAGACTCAATTGTACAGTAAACAAGCCATACATAATAATGTTACTTATTCCCATGGAAACCTATCTAGTTATGCTTCAGAACATAGGATACAAATTAACACCATGTGACTCAACGTGTAACCGCTGTGTTAAAGGAAGGCCAAAAAAACAATTCTGGCCTTGCAAATTATCAGGCGACATTAATTGACAAAATAATATCACTTCAATTGAGTACTCCATCATGCTTCGAGATGCAAGCATCTTAGAGCTATCACATGGATCCCAATGATGAAAATACCTTGAGTATTCTAGGTTTTCATCCAATACATGCATTTCTATCACTTAAGAGTGCATTTTTGACAAATCCCTTTAAATATTCAACACCCACAAGCTTCAGATAATAAGGAGCACATCTCATGGATCTAATCTTTAACAGATTTTACAAGAAGCAAAAAGAATAATACCTCAAACGAACACAAAATCAACCCAAATTATCTTCCACAATGTCTTTCCAAATCCCATTATCTAATTTTATGATATATCAGGAGAATGCTTTATAAATTGTGGCCTGAATATGGCATGGAAGCCACATTTAACTTTTCAAGATCTAGCCAAGATTAGTGAAGAAAATCAAGAATAACGCACCACAGAACCAGTGAGAACAGTTGGCTTGGCAAGGAAGGGTGAAGTTGTCATGACAGATTGAACAGCAATCGTTATCCGGAGGGCCATCCATCTCGCCTCACTTCACCTAACCTCATCAATTCATCTCTCTTCGCTAGCAGTACGAGACCTTTAGGTGTTAATTCCTCCGCTTTTTTTTTCGTTCAAAAATTCCTCTGCCTAATACCTAAGAAATCCTCTGTTCTCTGCAATTCAACACAGCTAAGACAAAATGCAACGTAGCTATATATATATATATATATATATATATTGCCCTCTTTTTATCTCCGTGTGCGTCGTCGGCTGTCGAAATTGAATTTGACGCATAAGATAAGGACAAGGTGTTTTAATATTTTTCAATATTTTACTAAAGAAATATTTCTATATAAAAAAAGGGTTACGCGTCTTCATGAACATTTCGATGACCTCAACCTTACACCTTAGCGTGGCGTGCTTCTATAGTCCCCAACATATCCACGTGGCATTTTGTAATTAAATATTTAAACTTCCGCTTCTTTTTTTTTCTCTCTCTCTAACCGCCCTTATCTGTAAAATCTGAGATAGCAATCATAGCATCAACTGTATTGCCGGTTTGGACCAGTTGTAATGGATCCAAACCAAACCGGAGCCGATATATTCAAATTGAACCGAATTCCAAACGTTCTCCACTTGGATGAAAAGCCTCTAATTATCGAAAAGAAAAAAAATATTATGAGCCAATGGAATGGAAGGATAGTGGAGTGGTTGAGAACTCACCTCTAAGTGGAGAGATTGTGGGTTCAATCTTTACCGGCAGCATATGTAATATCATATCCCCAATTTTCCTATATATAAAGCGCCTTTGTACCAAAATAATGGGATAGAAGCATAAAAGAAAATAATTACAACAAAACTTTCAGAAGAAAAATAGATAATGATGCGCCTAAAAATTTAAAAGTTTAATTAAAAACGATAATAGAGGGAAACGATTCAGATATCTCTCTTTTATGCAACCTTTTAGTTTGTATAGGATTTAGCTCTTGTTTTCGATTGTTGGATTCGTTTATGATCTTTCTTTGTGGCCATCTGATTATAGGATTTTTTTTTCCTTTCTTAATGAGTCGATTGTAATTTCCATATATAGCACAATGGTAGGCCTGTAAACGGACCGGATTCGGCTCGGAGTATCCGAATCCGATTAGCAAATCCGCTATCCGAATCCGGCTAAAATTTAGAGAATGCATCCAAATCCGAATCCGAAACTTTATTGGATATCCGATAATAATCCGATCCGATAAAATATCCGATTATTGATTGATAATTGTCACTTTTTTACATTTTTTACTATAAATTTCTAATTTCCGATTACCGAATACCGCTATCCGAATCCGATTATCATCTATTTTTAAAGAAAAAATGTTAAATACTTTACTCTATCCAGATAAAAATTTATCCGGATATTATCCGATCCGATAAGCAATTATTCGAATCCGAATCCGGTTGCTTAACGGACGGATACAGATATCTTCCGGTAAGAAAATTTTCGGATACGGATACCCTTAAACGAATACGAATGCGAATTCGGAGGCGGATTTCGGTTATCCATTTACAGGTCTACACAATGGTGCATCTTGAATTTGACGAGAGCACATTTCTTTCTATAACTTCGGATTTCTTCGTGCGCTATTTACTGTTCAATCCTTGAACCGGTCCGGACCAGGATCCTTGACCAAATCGTGGTTGAGCCTGGTCCCAATCGATATCTTAAACTCGACTGTGATTGAACCTGGTTGGCTATTTATTTTGTCCTTTATCGGATAAGAAACAGATTAAAAAAATTATATACATAAAAGGAAACATAGAAGGAAGTGGAAAAGCAAACCACACCTCGGACAAGTTTAACGCAGATACACCAACAGCAAGATAAATGATCTTTTTTAGCCTGCCCAACCATACGAGTCAGGAAGGTGATCCAAAGCTTTGATAGCTTGCAACGTATACTCATACAATGCCACTTGATAGGAATATCGGGTGTGAATCTTCAACGGCACCGCAAGCTATTCAATGCACAATGGACAGCCCTCTTTTTTTTTTTTTGTGTAGAAATTGGAGTTCACAAATCACTTCTTGAGTAGGGAGTAGGGACACGTGGTGCGTTTCATCTTCTATGGTTTTACTTTTGCCATAAACAGTTGGTGACCGTTGTAGCCATTCGGTGTATGTAAAGGCTTCTTTCTCTGGATAAGAACTGCGGTAGGGGCAGAGCAACAAAGATATTTTACTTCCATGAACTGCAGAGTCCTAACTCCAAGTCTCTCAATAAATCCTTGCCATTTCTCTTCACTTTCTCGAAAACCTAGCCGTAGTCCAAATTACAATCTCAGAACTTCAGTTTTCTTCTCTCGTCCCCATTGCTTCAATGCCCCCCGAATCATCAGCAGTGTCCGGAGCGGTTCAACACCAAATGCAAGTTCTTTAGAGCTTCCTCTTCTTCCCTTCAGCCTAGATGAGGTGAGCTTTCCGTTCCTCTCTTTCTCTTAAATGCAATTTGAAAATTCTTCATTCTTCTTCCTGCCCCTTCACCCCTCTGCCTTCCCTGAAGAGTGCATTTATTCTTGGTTGAGTTAACAAAAAGCATTCATTCTTGGTTGAGTTAACGAAGATTTTGCATTTTAGCGAGAAAATCTTGGACAAATAAAACTGAAGACAAAAATGAGAAATGACAATGACAAAAAATCCAAGGAAATTACTTCTTAAATCGAGAATTTCATCAGTTTTTTTCATAGCTTTGTCTGAATCCTGCATCTACTTTAGATGATTACCCGTCAAAGCTCTTCAGTATGTTATAAGTGTAATACATACACAGCTTTAACTGAAGAAACACAAGCACATGCCCCAACACGGTACAAAGTTATAAGGTTATCATCAGGCTTATATGTCTTTGGGTGGAGTTATATGGGGTAAAATGGGATCAATCGCGCTATTTGGTGGTTAAGTTGAGGTTGAGGTGCAAATAACTTTAAACCAGATTACTGCCAACTGTTCCCTTACCTTCTTCTAGTGGTATAGTTATACACTTATATTGATTTTAATTCTCATCTTTTTCTGTGATTACAGGTTCTTGTTCCATCTGAGAGTAAAACACTACATCTATATGAAGCTAGATATCTGGCATTGTTAGAAGAGGTTTCCAGCTGTCCCTCTTTTCTTTTCTTTTTTTTTTTTTTTTGTGGGGGGGGGGGGGGGGGAGGGAGTTGGGGGCCAGGGGTTTGGATGGAAGCATGTCTCATTTTATTTTTTTAATTTTTATTTTGACACGATAGCTTTAAATGAATCTTACATTGAGGGAAATTGTTTTTTATTTTCTCTTTGTAGATTGTACATAGTACTTTGGGGGGGGGGGGTGTTGGGGGCCGGGGTTGTGGATGAAAGCATGTCTCATTTTATTTTGTAATTTTTATTTTGACATGACAGCTTCAATGAATCTTACATTGAGGGAAATTGTTTTGTATTTTCTCTTTGTAGATTGTACATAGTACTTTGGTTTTTCTTTTTCGTTTTACAATGGTTTTCTTTTTCTTTTTTCTGATGAATATAGTACTTTGGTGTTTGAATGAATGCCAAATGTATACGGATTCATGACCCTCTCATAAAAGGTTTATGAAATAAATTATTCCACTATCATAGTGCTGAATTCTGTTCTACCAAGAGCTGCATCTTAAGTATATATTGGTAAATTTTTTTTTTTTGAATGTAATAAAAAAAATGATCTTGTGGAGGTTTATCTTGACTTTGACAAGGTCCTTCTCTCCCTGAAATTTTGTTCATGGAGGTGTTCATCCTCCTTCCTCTCCCCCCCCCCCCAACTCAAAGAGAGAGAGAGAGAGAGAGAGAGAGAGAGAGAAAGATCTAGTGAAAGCTGTTTTAGTTCCAAAATCTGAGTTCAGACATTTTTGAGGTCTCCAATGATGGAGCTTCAGTCATTTGTGCTTTGGCTGGTGTTGGTAATCTATAGTGATGGAGTATTTCCTGTGTAATTAAAGAAAGCTTGACCAGCAGGGAAAAAAAGTTTTTCCTTCTGAGACAATTGGGTAACATTTGGAGAAGTCTCCCACTGTGATATGGCTGGTTTTTCTAAGATTTGTACCAAAGAACTTTTGGTTTTATTTTTTAGGGGGGGGGGGATTGAAGATTTGAAGGAAGGAGTGGGGAGGGAGAAGGATAAATGTCTAATACAGCGGACTTCAAGTTGATGTTAGTAAGCTGTTGGTCAAATTTTATATCTGGAGAGAAGCTAGCTTCTATTAGTTACTGGTCTTATGCAGAACTAGAAGGACTGAACAAAAGTGATATTCTATCACAACAAAAGAGAAGTTTAAGAGGGATCTAGATCACGTGCAAGAAGAGGGAGATGCAGAGGAAGAGGAAGTGCAGGACCCTCTTATCTTCCCTCAGCCAAAAGGCCCAAAACTTTAATTAGTTATGATGTAAGGGGTGCTGGAATGTTGGATATATTGGGAGGCGTAGATTCTGAGGGAGGTCAGAATGGTTCACTTTTTGGGCTGTTTTGTGGGGCTAAAGTTTTATAGGATTAGGTTCTGGTTTTTGTGGGTTATCCTTTTGGTTTTTCTTGCTATTTTGTTATTTTTTATATCTTCATTTATTAAAAAAAATATATTCTTATTGAAAATCTTTACTAGAAAAAGGAAAAAAGGGGAAAACCTTCTATCCATCTTCATTGAAATATTTGTTTAATATATCGAATGTTAAGGCCTATGTTTTCCTAGAAGGGCATATCTGGAAACATTCTCCTGAGAAGCTTCTAGTTCTTTTATGTAGAGGCTGTAGCAATTCCAACTATTGGGTATACAACAAATGGTAACTGTTATAAACCAATCTTCAGAGTAAAATTAAAAAATTTATTTATTTGCATCTTTCCTTTTTAGTTTCAGCTTTTTATTTATTGTGGTGCCCTCTCTGTGGTCTTGAATTTTTCAGTACATTGTTTTGCCTCTTGATTTACTCTGGTCGGTTTGAAATTTCACACATGAACAAGGGACCTTGGGGTCTTTCAGTCCACAAAATTCCTACTATATTTGGCCTTTATGGTGCAGAAATAAGTTTGCTATCTAGAACCCCTCTCCAATTGTTAATCTCTTTCATCCTGATACCAAAAACTACCAAGTAAGCCAAGTGTAACTCAAAGACATGATCATTAACATTATTTCCATGGACATCTTTCCATTGGAATTTAACTCTTCAGGACTAAAGGTATTAGTTCCAAAGCCAATAAAAGGAATAGAACCCCTGAGCTGGGTTATAAGCAGAAATCACACAATATTTGATTTCGTAAGGATTGGGTTTTTTGGGGAATTGTTGAGTTTAAAAATTTTGAGAAAATGATAGGATGGTGAAAATCATATGAAAAGCACAGATGTAATGAGAATGAAACTTCTATGATAGGCTTATAAGAATTAGCATTTATTGACATAAAGCAACTATATTAACAGTTTAGAACAAAACTTACCTTCTTCTAGCAAAGAAAATTTTGCACTTACAGCATCCCCGACAGAGTTCAGTGTTCTGTTCAAGAGCGATCAACCGGCACTAGCAACAACCTGTGGTGGGAGAAAAAGGAAACCCAATAAGCAATCCATTCAAAAATAACCAAAATCTAACAACCAAGATCTAACTACAAAGAAAGAAACCAAACACTCCCTCTTTCACAAACACACAAACTCAACCAACATACTAGAATGGTAAAGAACTATCGAATTCACAAGCTCAAACACTCCAAAGTATCCAGCATCAAAAGGAATTCTACAACAGAAATAAATGATAAAAGAAACACCTCCACAGACAGAGCCAGAATCAGATCTGCTTCTTCTTTTAGTATTTAATTTTCTTTAGAGGCCCTGGTCCCAGGGAGATTTGAAATCTTGACCTCTTAGTTATGAGGGAATCAGATCTGTTTCAGTCATTAGTATCTATATCAACAATTATTTGAACAACCTAGCTTCTTTGCGATCACTGCTTCACTAAATTCCAAATGTCCTGCTGCTGCTTGAGAGAAACAAACATGGATCCTCAAAAAGGAACTCTGTTGACATGCTTCACAAGATAATACACCAGAACATGATAGGCTAATCCTGTGTACTTTATAGCCCCTATACTTCTTACAGTTTGTTAGCAAATGTGGATTCAATTACAGGTCATCCTTGCAGAACAGCATTCCAGATTTCCATTACTAGATGTTCAAACTTTTTTCTTTTTTGCTGAAATTGTGTAGATGACTTAAATATGGTGTTCTCCTTTGTAGCTCTACACAGAAGGAAGAGATTGATCCTTATGTGTGACTGTGTCATCTTATGAAGCATATGTTTGACATTAGTGTTGAGTTGGTCATATAGCTAGGTACTATGATTTTGACGGGAGCCAATTTGGATTGCTCTGGAGCATCATCTTATTTGGGAAGACTGCTTCCTTGTGATGTTCAGATTTTTGTTGGTGGTTACCTTTCAATTCCTTTGCTTTTGTTTTGGATAGGACCTTATTCCCTTTGCTTCTATAAGAAAATTGTTTCCATTTGTCAGATAATTCACGTTTATGTTGTTTTGTAACAAAACAACAGAAAAAAGAAAGAAAGAGAGAGAATTCCTATGTTTCTATTATCTTATTTATTTATTATTATTTATGTTAATTGACTTCAATTTTTATGAGTTCAATTATTTTTCCTTATTCTTAGCTTGTTATATGAACTTACAAATGCTAATCAGAGGATGTAGGGTTTGGTACATTCTTTTTATCTTTTAGAGGGTTTAACTTCTTAAGAATGGTTAAGGGAATATTTTCCCTCAAAAGTAGGAAAATATTATATAATCATTTTTATGAACGCAAATATCTATGCCAAAAGCTTGAACTATTGAGTCAAATGTATTTACAATTTACACGTCTTACAATTAGATGGTCAAGATAAATCTCATGATAGGTACCCAAAGATTCATATTGAAGTATTGAACTTCGATGGGAACTTCTCTTGATTCAATCATGCATTGATCTAGCTGCCACTGGAGCCACAAAGGACTATCAAAACTGATTTGTTGCTGTCGATAAGCCAAGTGCATAATAAGAACTTACAAAAGTGGTTTTTTTTAATAAATACTTAAGAATTATTGTCATCAATCTTTCATTTTGGTAGTTTCTTTAATTCCATGGATTATACCTATTTTCAGAAATTCCTCGACGATTTCCGATCTTACATCATCCCATAAACATATCTTCAGTTGGTATGGTAATGGATCTCCAATAGCTGGAGAAAGAGATTCATATGAGAAAACTTAAGTAAATGAGCCTCTTCTTGTGCCTCCAAAGATGAAGCTACATGAAAAGCCATTTGTACCCATCAGTCTGCGTTGATTCATGGCCGGTTGACCAAAATGAGGATCCCAAATTGCATGAGCATTAGGTCTTACATGTAAAGGGTCCTATACACATGACTCATAATTTCCTTGCCAAGCTACATGAGAAAGATTTCCAGAAGTCCATAGATGTGGAACTGTTTTTGCGATAGTAGACAAAGAAAAAAACATGGGGATGTATGAACTTGCATGTTAGACCAACACAACAGGTTGTAATCACTTTCCCCAAGGTTTATAACGGGGTGATTTTAAGAAACGTTATGTATTGTATCAGAAAGAAGCAAGATATGCACAGGGAACGGTCAAGAAAAACAATAAAAATAAGTAATTGTAAAATTATGTTATATATGAAATGCGCTAATGCAGAGGAAGTCATGGCTGTATAAGTGCATTCAATTGATTATACGTAAAGGATGAAGTTTCTCACATGTGGTAATTCCTAATTTTCTTAGGCATCATGTCAGTTAGTATTGGGTACAACAGAAAGGTACTTAATCTTTCCTCAATAAACATTGATTCATCTACATATCCAGGGAAAGAGGGAAAACATGATATTGTTGAGGTAGATCCCATTAGTCTTGTTCCTTTGTGGGCAAGCAGTGAAACAAGGAGTGGGGATTCTCTGATCATTCAGTAGGTTCCCTCCCCCCTCCTTGTTGATGGTTTGGCAGCATAATTTTCTAGATGCTCCTAATGGATATTTTTCCAAAATTGTTTACTTCATTCTCCTCTGTGCATAAATTTATATAGCTAGTCATAAAAGAGCTTTTAACTCGAACACAAAATTGAGTATTAATAATTAAGAATGACCTGGCAAATTTGTTAGTAGGGTAAATAACTTTCATAATGTTAACCATCATACAAAATTAATCAAAGCGGTAGTTTTGTTTGTATGCATAATCTGTCTTTTTTAACTTCTATTTGGCTGGCAGTCATGGGTTAGAAAGAAGCTTTTTGTGCACTTCGTGTTGGATCCAATTCTTTCTGGTGGATCATCTGCTGTGGTATCATTCGCAGCTCGATATGGTTGTTTGGTACATGTAGAAAATGTAAATACCTATACTTTGTTAAGCATTTTATTTAATATCTTTCTTATTTCATGACACATTTTTCCTTTATTAATTATACAGGTTAAAAGGTTAGATATTGGAGCTTTAGTTTCTATAAGGGGAATTGGTCGAGTCAGAATTGTAAATTTTCTACAAGTGAGTAATAAATATGATGTCATCATTATTATTACTATTTTATTTTTGGTTGTTGTTTTCGTGATGTCATTATTTTAGTTGTGAATTAGTTATGTTCCTGGCAATAGCCTACTGTAATTGAATAATCCAGTATAGATAAGCAAACAAACAAGTAGAGCTACCAAACCTTATGTTGATCTTTTGGTTCTGTAATATGACATTCTCATCTAGAAAGACATGCTCTAGAGATCTGGCTTTTGGGAAGGGATGGCTGACAAATGGTCTGCTTCATTTGAAGAATCCTAACCTGAATGAACATCTCCATGTTTTCCTGAATCAACATGTCATCTTGTTTTTACTGAACCACGATCATTCTATCTAGTTCTCTCTCTTTTTTCATCCTGCAAGGAGGCAGCTTGCTGAGGAACTTGGCATCTGCCTGTGATCTGGCGACAATAGTTTGTTTCTTGCTTTTATAGGTGTGTAAGTTACTTCCAACAAAAGTACTAACCCCTAGTAGAACAACGAGCATCATCGGCACCAACCTAGTCAGCATCTGAGAACCCAACCAGGTTACTATTTTGATTAGGTCGCTAAATAAGATCACTGCTAGGATCACCCTTGTGATACCATAACAAATGACGAGTGGCTTCCCAATGAATTTTCTTTGATATCTGCATAATCTGACTGATAACACTGACAGTAAAGGAAATATCTTGTTGAGTTACAATAAGATAAATAAGTTTCCCAAACCTTTTGTGCATATGGTCATCTGTAAAATCCTCACTGTCACTAGAACCCAATTTTTTATTAGGATCCATGAGAGTATCTGCTAGTCTGGAAGCAAGTGTTCCAGTTTCAGATGAGAGGTCGAGATCATATTTCCTTTATGATAAGGACAGCAAGGTAGAAGGAAGTGACATTGATAAAATTAGAGGGTTTGGTGGTGGTAAGCTTGATGACAAATATAAGGGGATTGTTAGGTTCTTCACCATCAAGGACTCATGGGTAAGGAGGAAGACAAAAGAGGATAAAAATAAGGAGTGTTTTGAAAAATGGTGTCATCATTACTAATAAACTGCTTATTGGAAACTGGATCTAAACGCTTATACCCATACCCTTTCTACATGCGAGAATGACCAAGAAAATTACACTTAACAGACCAGTGAGACAATTTATTGACAACAGGGTGACGTTCATGGACAAAATACGCATGCCAAAACCATGTGTCAGAGATGGAAGCAATGAGCAATCTTGGTAAAGTATCGACGAAAGCAATTTTGTTATTTAAAACAGATGACGGCATGTGTTAATAGGATAATGGATGGTAAGGATTGCATTACACTAGAAATGATTGGGTACATCCATTTGGAGCATGATAGTCTAGCAACTTCTAGTAAGTGCCTATTTTTGGGTTCAGCCACCCCATTATGTTGTGAAGTGTATATAATGAACATGATGAATTATACCATTAGTGAGACAAAAAGAAGCTAGATTTGTCAATGAGTATAACCAACCAAACTGAGTTTCTTGATAAAACTGTGACAAATTGATGCCAATATTTCAACAAATAAACTTAAGTAGAATGGGAGAAATCATCCACAAAGCTAAAAAACTAAGAAAAAATTAATCAATTATGTACTCAACATGGACCCCAAATATCAGACTGTACTATAGAGAGCAATGTAGAACAATTCACAGGATGAAGTTTTGCCAATTCATGGCCTTCACACCCAAGATGAGATGTAGAAATGTATCTAGGAGCCATTAACTAAAACTTGGGTAGAGATGGGTTACCAAGCCCTGGATTCCATTGCATGGGAGACGGGTTGTGGTAGATGCAGCTAAGTTTGCAAGTCCAGTGTCATCTTGATACAACAAACACCAACATGTTCAAACCCTCCACTGATGATCTTCGTCATCTGAAGGTTTTGAAATTACATTGAGAAGGATATATTGCCATAGCACAATTGAGAAGCTTATTAATTGACTAACAACCTAATAGGCAAAAGATTCATTGGGATTTTGAGAGCTTGAAGAACAAGAGAAAAGGTCATGAACCATCAGCAAGAATAATCTTCGAAGTGGTTTGATCTTGATTGGTGGAAGAAACAAACTGGACTTACTAGTCATGACAAAAGCACCAAGATGGAACTGGAAAGGAGTGGTTGCGGTGGGAGGTTTCATGTTTTGATTTCAAAAAAGGAAAAGATGAGTAAAGAGTTCTTCACCTTCCTCCATGAGGTTAGGGATAAGTGAAGAGGCATGTCTTCAACCACCTCCATGAGGTTAGGGGTGAGGGCATTTTGGGGTTTAAATGTAAATGTTAACTATGATATCATCATTTAACATTTATTTTAAAAGAATGGGTTAGGTTTGCAGAATATTTGAAAACTAGAGTTTGGGGTTGTTCTGTCGGTGTCGACCTTCATGCCGAACTAGAACCCCCATTAACTAGTTGTCCTGCTGCAGAACGGGCCGATCGGTGTGATCGATAGGCCACCTCCGATGCCTAAGTCAGATTAAGAAGCAACACCAACCTGATTGGGGATTAAAGTCCAAAGTCTAAGCTAGTAAGAACTTAATATCGGACTTAAGGGAAATTAGTAAGATAGAGTGTGTACTCTTGTTAGCATTGAAGAGGGGTATTTATACCCAGCCTACCAAGGGGGGTGCAAATGTGCAATTAATGCGTCCTAGTTAGTCTTGACTCTTGATGCAGGATCACCCCCAAATTGGCTCCTTTCCTTAAGAATAGTCTAGGATCGGATCATCTATGTATTTGGCCTTTGATTCCTTGCATGGTAGAAGATTTCGCTCTCGAGAGAGATCTCGCCACCTTGAAAAAGAGAGATCTCGACCATCTCGGTGAGATCTCGGTCGAGATATACAATTTTTTGGCGTCAACTCGGTGGCCCATCTCGGTGGGTTTTAGGGTCCCAATTGGGTTGAAACTTGGTACTTAGCTTATTTAAGGTCTTTTGAACACGTTGGTGGCCTTGGATTTGTCAGAAACAACCCTATGTATGATTTCTAAGTCTACACATAATGTGAAAACGAAATGTAGTAGGATTAGGGAATGCAATGTTATACAACATGTAATATAGAACCTTTAAAGCATATAAATGACAAGCAAGTATATCAAATGCATCAACTAACTTAAATGTTATCAAAATTCCATCCATATGAGTATCACAATCTCAATTTTCAAGAATAAAATAATTATACAACCATTAGAAGTTCTATATAAGTCATTAAATCATAAATTCATAAGACAAGTAGAGAATGATTGATCTTCCTTGTTGTAGATGTGCTAAGAGTAGTTGCAAGTGAAAATTCAGCCAAAATCCACAAAAAAAGGCAAAAATTGAGAGTTCCAGCGAGATCCAGGGCGAGATATGGCGAGATATGGCGAGATATAGCGAGATATGGCGAGATCTCGAGCGAGATATCCCAACTCGCAGATCTCGACCTCCATCTCATCTCGCCAAGGTGAAAAAACGAGATATCTCGCGAGATCTCCCACCATGATTCCTTGGATTTACTTTGTAATCTGCCAATTTAATGGTCATAAAATATGGTTAGGAAAATGGAATTTATTTCATTAATTTGGTATGTATTTCCTTTATTATTTCAACTTCCTTGTCAATTTAGGTTGCTTAATAGGTCTTGGAATGGGTTAGGACTTTCCCTTTTAGCATAGGAGTCTACTCTAGAGCCAGTTTCTAATTTTGTGTCCTATCTGAGTTTGAACTTCTGTCAGTCAATGTGGATATAAATATAGATGTAAATTCTCAATTGAGCCATATTTGATGAATTGAAATTTTGAGTTTTGTTTATTGCTGCTGGTCCTATATGAGTTTGAACTTATATCAGTCAATGTAGATATAAATAAAGATGTAATTTCTCAATTGAGCCAGATTTGATGAATTGAAATTTTCAGTTTTGTTTATTGCTGCTGGTGAGGTACAATGACATAGCATCACTCCCTTCTCTTCTCTCTCTCATATGCAGTTTCTTCTACTTCTTGTTTCCTACAAGATCAAATCTTCTCATCAACAATTCAACTTGCTATTCTTTTCTAAAACTGTAAGTTGAATCATCTCCAATCCCGACTCTTCTTCTAAACTTCTAAATTCCCCAACCCCAATTCCCTTTTCTTTCTATTTTTGTTTTCCATAGGCCTGAGCATTAAAACATTTCTCCAGCTTAAACTAAACGTTAGAATACTTAGGAAGTCCATCCCATAGCCTTTCCCTTTATCCCCTTCTGCCTTCACATTCTTTTTCTATTTTTACTTAAAGATCAGATTTATATCAACCTAACTGTTAGATCTGTCCCAAACTTTAAGAACATCATCCCCAACCCTCTTGAATTTTGTTCCGAATTTCAGCCCTAACAGACCAACCAAATCCTAGATCTGCCCATCCTTGTTATTTCACCCTATTTCCCTCCAAAATCAAGACACCCAATAACTCCCAAACCACCCTTGAAAATCATTGAAACTTGAAGAGATTATTCTAAGGTATAAGATATAAATTCCTTTCAAGTTTTATCCCATTCCCCTAAGTTTTCTTCCCATCTCAAATCTACCCCATATCAAGGAATTTATCAACTTCCCATGGGATGGGCCAAAGCATCCTTCATACACTCATCATCAATATCCCATCCAACAAACCAAACCCCAACCAGGGAATTAAGAACACAATTATTAGGAACCAACTGAGGAACAACCATCCATATACCCTAACCCCAAGCCCCAGTTTTGGGCCTAGAATTCTGCATCTAGCCCTATTGATCCTTGCAGCTACAGCCAAATTCGAGCATGGCTGCATCAAGCCCCAACTTCTCGAGTAATCGGCCACGTAGGATCAGACTTGACGGGTGCTACATGTTTTTTTGGACTTGACAAGTAGAACTATTAGGCAAGAGGTGCTGGTTGCGTGGATTTGGGTCTAATAGATGGGCTGTCAGACAGCGCATTTAATGCGATGTGAGGTGCCATCCCCATCATGCTGGCTGGTCATGCTCAAATGGAGATGGAATCGACCCTCGACTCTGGATCAAAGAGTTCGTCTCAGGGCTGTTCACTTCTGGCTCATGCTATCCTTTGGTCAGGCATGACTGTCCCAATTAGATCTACTCGAACCATTCTCTACCCATCTGCTGGTGACTCATCCAATCACCTGAATCATCAACCAGGCCACCGGTTTCAGCGAACAGACCAGTGGTGGCCAATTTTGGCATAACATATGCATATTAAATGTTGAAGTATATACACTTGGGCTATTTACTGTTCACGGTACTGTTCACGTGAACAGTAAAATCTGTGTTACTGTTCACGTGAACAGTAAAAACTGCATAATTTCTATTTATAATGTAGGAGTCTTGCTACATAAGTTTGGGAGTTTTTAGAAAGCATAGTTTCTATTTGGTGGTAGTTTCTATTTTCAGAACTTTCTATTTTAGGAGTTAGGAAGTTACTAAAGCTGTAATATTTTGTTTCCTTTTTCTAGAGGACAATCACTTGTCTCTCAAGTTGTATTAGATTCATTAGAAGCTATAAATAAAAGTGCTCTATGATTCTAGATTTTTAAGCAAGAATCACAGGCCTCTTCTACTAGTTCTTCATCTCTCTTCTCTTCTTCTTCTTCTCTCTTTTCTTTGTTCAAGTTTAGCTGCTGTTTTGATTATTTAATGCTTGTTTTCTAACATTAAGATTGGAGAGTTTTTGGGTCATTCTGCTTGCTAAGGAGGAAGGTGCTTGTCAACTACCCTTCTTTTTATGATCATCAGCAAAATGAGTTCAAGAAATTTGCTTTACAAAACATGATGGAGTGCATATATTGGCAAGCAAATGAATAATATGGAAGAATACAGCATTAGAGTGGCTTTGCCTAGATGGAGGAAGGCATGTTTGAATTATGTGAGGGACCTATCTGTTTCCAATACGTTATTACTTTTTCTTTCTTCCATTGGAAACCATGTTGGTGGTGACTTGGACAAGTCGTCTGATATTTGAAATCTGTGCAGTTCTAAGAAGGTCTGATATTTATATAAAAATTATCCTCTCACTCCTCAGTCCTTATACAGAGAAAGTTTTGACTTGTGGGAATTGATGAATTTCAGCCACTGATTGCATGATTATGCAAGAGGAGAAAAACTTTCACAATTAGTATATCTTTGTTACACATGGGAATTTTTAAATGAAAGTTGTAAAATTGGATTTCCACAGCCTGTAAACTTTTGACATTATGATGGCATACAGCTTTGATTTTTCGTTACTTGTTTTTCTTGGTGAGGTGGATCCTCACAAGGGAAAATGTAAATAAATATTGTGTGTAGGGAAATATCAACTTAATTACATATAACAATATATGTCCTCTTTTTTGGGGGGTTTAATCTCATTTTTTTAGATAGCTTATATATACTTTCTTAATTTCAGGCAGAACCCTACTTCACAGGTGTTGTTGTACCAAGGCATGATACTTTTGTGGACTATGATAGTGAAATAAAAGTTTTACAGCTTAAGGAATCTATTTACAGTTTGAATAGCTTGCAAATAAAATTGAAGGTAAAAATATTGTTCCCCAATTTGTTGTTTAATACCATTTATGTGTTTTTTTCTGCTACATTGGGAGATCACTTTTCACCTAAATATATGCCAGATAAGTAAGAGAAAGAAAATGTATGGTCTAGGCTGGGTGATGTGAATCCAATTCTAGGGTTATGGTTTCTTAGGAAGTTTCCTTAGAATTTAGGATTTACCCAGGATCTTCTAGCAACTAAAGTAAAAGTATTATGGAATGCCTATGGGTATCCAAGAAAGTTGTTGGAATCTCTTAGGAGGGATATGGGTCAATCCAAAATTATGTGGGAAGGCTTTTGGAGAAAGCGGAAAATTAGGGTTTGGTCAAAACCCAAGATGGGGATCCTTTACTAGGTTCTAGGATAGCCAAAATAGTATTAGGGAAATTAGGAGTGGTAAAGGAAACCTGTGGTTGGGATTTAGAGGCATTTGGGGATAATTATTGGGAAAAGGGAAGGGAAGGGAAAGAAAAGGAAACCTGCAATTAGGTGTGGAAAGGGTTTGGGGAAAGGGGAAAACAATATAAACAAT
Organism: Hakea prostrata; assembly: GCF_041222555.1. Lineage (NCBI taxonomy): Eukaryota > Viridiplantae > Streptophyta > Magnoliopsida > Proteales > Proteaceae > Hakea > Hakea prostrata. The sequence continues at coordinate 16,869,534 of NC_142603.1, forward strand.
TTGGGATGTAATAGGATGCTATTAACTTAGGCAAGGAGGGAAAGGGAAATATCTTGGATAAGGCAAGGGAGACTGGCGACTGGGAACGGGTGGGGAAAATCTTGCGGTTTTTTCTCTTCTTTCTATATTCTTTATTTTCTTTCTTTCATTTCTTTTCTTCTCCCCCCCCCCCCCCCCGCCCCCTTTTCCTGCTTTTTCACAACTGCTGCCAGAACCAGAAAATTAGAAAATAAATAAATAAACAGAAATAAAAATGGGGGAAAGAGGGTACTGTAGGGTTTGGGGAGGTGGGGGAGGGGTGTAGGTGTTGCTGCAAGGGTGGGGGAGGATTTCTTGGCTGCTGCCAAGGTGGGACAATAAGGTTTTTGGAGATTCTTGGTGTTTTCTTGATGTTTCTTGGTCTGAAACAGCAGGTAATAGGAGGCACAGGTATAGGGAGAAGAGGAGAAAGAAGAGCGATTAGGGCTGGGGTTGGGGAGGGGTTCAGCTTACTTGTTTGCAGAATTTGGAAGAGATTGGTTTCTGGATTTCTTGCTGGAAGGTTGGTTGAATGCTTGTAGATGCTGGAATGAAGAAGAAGTTGAACTTGATGGAAGATATGCTCATCTTGAACACAACTCTTACTCAACCATATTGCCCTCTACTAGGCTTCCATGATCCTCAAACTCCATAAGTCCTGGAAATTACATAGAATGCTAAACTATTTATAGTGTTAATGCAACCTAGGGAGGGTGAATAGGTTGCAACTAGTGGATTTTCCCAATTTTTTGGTTTGATTGCAAATACAAGATTAGGTATGCAAATCTAAATATAAGTTAGCAAACTAAATTGAACTTAAACAAATTTACAAACACACAATCCACAACAAAAGGATTTTATAGTGGTTTGACTTTACGACTCTACGTCCACTACTCTCTTGGCCTCAAGAGAGATTTCAACTATTGATTCTTTTTCAATATGGTGGGTAGAGAATTAAACCCTTACAATCTTTGTTACGGGGCAAGAGCACCCTTTTACAATCTTTGTCATGGGCAAGAGCACCCTTTTACAATCTTTGTTCATGGGCAAGAGCACCCTCTTTACAATATCTGTTCACGGGCAAGAGCACCCTCTTTACAATATCTGTTCACGGGCAAGAGCACCCTCTTTACAATATCTGTTCACGGGCAAGAGCACCCTCTACAATCTTTATTTAATAAGGCAAGAACATCTAAAACCAATTCTAGTCTATCTAAACTTATAATTGAAAACAATAAAATACAGCAGATGGTTAGAGATTACTTAACAAGGGGCGTGACACTTTACCCCTTATGTAAGAATGATGCAAATGGAGTGAATGCACGCAATAGATGATTTGCAACACCAATGACATAGTTCTCCAATAGACATCCGTCTGTGCTAAAATTTGCCCGTTTTCTATCCGTTGGGGGTTGTGCTAAAACATTTCAAGGTCATATATATGACCTAATCCACCCCATTTGAGAGAAATAACCTTGCCAATTGATCATCTTCTCCTCAAATACTCCCAAGAAATCAATTGCGTTTTACCTCTCACCCTCACTCCACTCTTAGAGAACATACTAAGGTGATTAAGCAAGCTCATTAAAGCAAACTTGAGGTTATAGAAGGTTTTTGGAAGGTCATTGGTGTTGCAAATCATCTACTGCATGCATTCACTCCATTTGCATCATTCTTACACAAGGGGTAAAGTGTCACACCCTTTGTTAAGTAATCTTTTGCCCTATTTAACAATTATTGTAAAGGGTGCTTTTGCCCGTGAACAAAGATTGTAAAGAGGATGCTCTTGCCCGTGAACAAGGATTGTAAAAGGGTGCTCTTGCCTCGCAACAAAGATTGTAAGGGTTTGATTCTCTACCCATCGTTTTGAAAGAGAATCATTAGTGAAAATCTTTCTTGATGTCAAGAGGGGAGTGGATATAGACTTGTAAAGTCAAACCACTATAAAATCCTTGTATTATGGATTATGTGTTTACAAATTTATTTAAGTTTAATTTATTTTGCTTAACTATATTTAAATTTGTATACTTAATCTTGTATTTGCAATCAAACCGAAAAATTGGAAAAATCCACTATTTGCAACCTATTCACCCCCTCTAGGTTACATTAACAATTAGTATTAGAGCGGGAGCTCAATTTGAGATTGAAATCAATCTCTAAAAGAGTAAAAGATCATAACCTTTCCTTTTAGCCAAGTCCTCTCAAGAATAGAAAGATTTAACCCATCTAGACCTCCATACTTTGATGGAGAAGGATTTGCTTATTGGAAAAATAGGTTTGAAGATTTCGTTTGTCATATGACTTCGATTTCATTTTTTCTCTAGTATATTAGTCGAAGTCTCCCCTGTTCAAACTCTTTTTGAGCTCGTAGGTTATGTTGTGGTGGTGTGTGGGAGTCTATGTGTGCGGTAGGAAGGTCCATAGTTAGAAAGAACGCATCTCTTCTATGACTCTCTTTCCCTGGAGAGGTATATAGTAAGGGCAAAACTCATTAAAAATTACATCCATGGACAAAATGGTTTTTCTGGAAGGAGGATGCTAACATTTGTATCTCTTCTGAGTAGCAGATACCCCAGAAATATACAACGTAGGCTGCGGAGAGCCAACTTACTCTGATGGGCTATGATTTTGGCATAACACATACGACTAAAAACCTTTGAGGGAATAACAAAGGAAGAGTCTTCCTGGAGAGTTTTATTAGGACACTTAAAATTAAGTATCCTATTGGGCATCCTATTTATAAAGTAAAAGGCAACAAGTATGGCATCACTCCAGTATTGGTTAAGGACATTCATAGCAATTATAATAGAACGGGCTATCTCTAATAGATGTCGATTCTTCCTTTCAACAATCCCATTATGGGCATCCGCATCAACACAACTGGTCTAATGTATTATGTCAGAGTTAGAGAGATATAATTGAAATTCACCATCAATATTCTCTATTCACCATCAATATTCTCTGTTCCACTGTCACTGCGAAGGATCTTCACAGTGTCCTTGAACTGAATTTTAATCATATTATGAAAATCACGAAAACACCAAAAAACCTCATTTTTTGTTTTAAAAGATAAACCCACGTAGAACGAAAGTGATAATCAATAAAAGTAACAAAGTTCTATAGCCAGTAATAGACACACATTGGCAGGGGCCCATACATCAGTATGAATTAACACAAAAAGAATACATTTTCTATTATGAAGAGAAGATAAATAAGTAGAATGAGTCTACTTCGCAAAAATGCAGGCTTCACAAAAAAATCGTCCTTATTACAAGAAGAAACTACAGTAGAAAATATTTTCTTAAGATTTCCGGGGGGTGACTGTTGGATTCTATTAGGAGTCTAATAAGAGTTTGTATAGGAATTAAATTAGAGTTTGCATTCATGTAAACTTCTATTTCTTGTAATAGTCTACTTTCCACTTTATTATAAATAAAGGGCTTGAGATCATGGATCAATAAGCCATTCTGCCAAACATTGTATTTCAACATGGCATCAGAGCCTAAATTCAATTTGGGTAGCGACCTACCTTCTTCTTCTTCTGATTTTTTTTCAAACCCATCGCCAATCTTCAGTTCTAGGCAGTTTTTCAGTACCATCTTGGTCGCCAACTGAAAACAGAAAAAAAAAAAAAAAGAAAGAAGAAGACAATTCTGTTCCGTCTCGATTCAATGAATAAGAACAGAAAACAGAGGAAAGAAGAAGAGAAGAAGAGAAGAAGAAATCAGCAACTTCCGCTGCTTCTACAACAACTTCAGCTTCAGCTCCTGCAATTTTTTCTGTCTGATTCTTCATCTGAAGCCTGCGATTCTGAAGCTTGGTTAGTCATCTGAAACCTTCGATTGGGGTTCTGCTATTAAGGTTTTTTGACTGGGGCTGTTCTCCTTAAGCCTGTGAAAGACCATAACGGATCTGTTATGGTTTGAATTTGATTTTTGAATTCAAGTTTTTGAATTCAATTTTTGAATTTAAGTTTTGAATTCAAGTTTTGAGGGTTATTTTGGTAAATTTTCTTTACAGGGGAATTCAAGTTTTTGAATTCAATTTTTGAATTTAAGTTTTGAATTCAAGTTTTGAGTTATTTTGGTAAATTTGCTTTACAGGGACTTATATGTAAATTTGTATAAGTTCTGAGATTTATTTGCAAATTCCGTTTTTTCAAGGACATATTTGTCATTACTGGAAAAAAAAAGAGGTAGATCTGTTTGGGTTGTTTGGCTATTGCATTTTGCGACATTTCTATTACTTCGAAAGGGTGAAGACTGAAGAACTGCAGATAATTTTGTCAACATGACAACTATTGATGATACTACTGCTCCCACTGGATCCGAATATTTTTCCACTTTTCATTCTCTTTCGGTAAGATTTGACGGCACAAATTACTTGATCTGGTCTCGATCTGCTTACCTGACTATTGCTGGAAGAGGACTAGTTGGATACATTACGGGCACTATTATCAAACCCACTATCGCAGTGTTTTACAGGATAAATGGATATCAAACGACTCTCTTATTATGTCATTCCTTTTGAATTCCATGCATCCAAATATTGCCCGGGGTTACCTATTACTTGATACTGCAGCCCAAATCTGGAAGGCTACTACTGAAACATATGGACAGTTGGGGAATGATGCACAGGTTTATGAGCTACGAAAGAAGCTTCATGAGACTACCCAAAAGGAACTAACTGTGGCCCACTATTATGCTGAGTTGCGATCTCTTTGGCAAGAGTTGGATCATTATGGGGATTATCACCCCACTAATCCAGATGATGTGGCGACATATAAGAAGTACATTGATAAGATTCGAGTATATGACTTCTTGGCAGGTTTGAACGTAGAGTACGATCAGATCAGAGTGCAAGTCTTAAGTCGTTCTCCTTTTCCTACACTAGAACAGTCTTATGCTCTTGTTCAGTGTGAGGAAAGTCGTCGATTAGTCATGCTTCATACTCCTATTATGGAGAAATCAGCTTTACAATCTGTTCGCACTAAATTTGATCCGGCTAAGGAGATTATCAAGTGTGAGCACTGTCACAAACCATATCATACCAAGGAAAATTGTTGGAAACTGCATGGGAAGCCTGCTGATTTTGAGCAAAAACGAGCACAAAGACAGGGAAAACAAAAGGCTAATCTTTCTGAGACAGTTTCCACCACACCCTCTGCAGACGTTGGTTTTTTGCAGGAGGAGTTCGCTACTTTGCGACATATTATGCAGTCTTCTACTGCCGGTACAGCCTCGACCACTGCTTCCTCTACTACCCCTACCAACTCCTACCTAGCTACTTCAGGATCTGGGGAAGGAGATTGGTCGTGGTAAATGGACTTTATTTGCTCAAGCCGATTGGAGGATCTACTTCTGCTTTGACTACATCTTCTAATCCGATCCATTTGGTATCAGACCTTCATTAGTGGCACCGTTGGCTCAGTCAACCCCCTTTCAAATTTTGTCATTTTCTCTAGATTTGTTTTCCTGATACTTTTATCTTACCATTACAATTTCTTCCTCTTCAAGTTTCCCCATTGGAGTTTCCTTTGTTATTATCTTCCCACGTGTAATGCTACACGTGAGGGGGAGATTGAAGATGTCTACAATTCAAAGCCTTTCATGTAGACTTCCTTATGCAGAATTTGATCTTTGTTACCTTTGAAAGTTTGTCCCTTACCTTCGCAATCTTCTACTCCTTTGAAAGTTTGTCCCTTACCTTCGCAATCTTCCACTTTGGAGATCTAACATTGCTATAGAGCTATCTTTTAGACTGTGCAGAACTTGATCTCTGCTAACCCTGGAGATTTGCCCCTTAACTTGACATCTTCCCTTCAGAGATCTAACCTTGCAAAAGACTTGTCGTTTGACCTTTGCAGAACTTGATCTCTATTACCTTTGGAGATTGTCACTTATCTTGACAAATTTTCCCCTACCTTTGGAGATTGCCCCTTGGCAAACTTTCCCTTTAAAGATCTAACATTGCTACAAATCAAAACTTTCACTTTGGCTGTTTTACCCTAGCTATTGTTACCCCAAAAATATATTTTCCCTCAGATTTGTGCAGAAATTTAGTCTTCTCAACATTTGAAGATTCTACTTTTTTACTTGGGCATTCTTCCTTGGAGACATAAAGTTGCAGTAAAGATGAGGACAAATCAAATGGAAGTCTATAAGGCAGACGTAATCTATAAGTTTGAAGATCAAATTGCAGATGTTTACCTGGACAGATGTTTTATACTTTTTTGGTCAAGTTGGACATGTGTGATATCCATGCCTCAACTTGAGGGGGAGTGTTGGATTCTATTAGGAGTCTAATAAGAGTTTGTATAGGAATTAAATTAGAGTTTGCATTCATGTAAACTTCTATTCCTTGTAATAGTCTACTTTCCACTTTATTATAAATAAAGGGCTTGAGATCATGGATCAATAAGCCATTCTGCCAAACATTGTATTTCAACAAGGGCCCGGGCCCAAAACCCCCCAAGAAAAAAAAAAAAAATTTTTTTTTTGTTTAGATAAAAGGGGGGGTTTAATCTTAATTATTTTTTTTTTTTTTTTTCCTATCAATTTAATTTTTTTTTTTTTTTTTTTTTATTCTTTTTTTTTTTTTTCTTTTTGGGGGGGGGGGGATGGTGGTATATTAATTTTTATTTTTTTTTTTTTTTTTTTTTATTATTTATTTTTTTTATTTTTTAATAGAAAAAAGAAGAATATTAAAAAATATAAAAAAAATAATTGATAATGAATTTTTTTTTTTTTTTTTTTTTTTATTATAATAATTTTTTTTTTTTTTTTTTTTTTTTTTTTTTTTATATTTATATAAAAATTATAATAATTTTTTTTTTTTTTTTTTTTTTTTTTTTTCTTATATTAATGATCCAAAGAGCAGAAACCGAAGAAACATGGAAGCCCATAAAAGTTTTACCTTGTTCAAAGTATTTTTTGTAATGTCAATGCATGGGTAAAAGCTTAGTTTTTGGTTACTTTACATAAAAAGGGTCTTATTTCTTACATCATCAGGATTCCAAGGATGAGCCGTTGCAGACTCATATTATTAACTCTTTACGATGGGCTGAGAAACAACCTTCCATAGATTGTGATGAGGCTTTTTTTCCACTTCTACATGAACGCATGTCTTTTGTGGCATTCCAACATGTTTCAGGTACGGATCAGTCAACTCTCCTTTCCTCTCTTTTGCATTTTAACATGAATAGTACATTATTTATCAGGTTGGTTACTTTTGCACAAGAAAATCCCCGTTCTGTGTATATATATACACTCTTGCATTGGAATTCTTGACAATTTTCTACTTATTGCCCAATTTGGTGAGGAATTGCATTCATCAAGATTTCCACTTTTACGGCCACTAACACCACATGTACAGATTCTTATTATAACCAGTATAGCTTAATTTGGATCCCATTTGCCAAGCAGCTGTGAGTTAGTTGGTTTTAGGTATAATTGGCAAGACTGGGTGGTCAAGCTGGCAGATTAGATATCTGCAAGTTTAACTAATTTCTGAATCTTAATAGAAAATCTAAATCCCCCACTTTAGATGGAAACCTCAATTCCTGTTGGTCATGGGAATTGGTGCTTTTTTTTTTTTTTTTTTTCTTCTGGTGGAGGGGGGGGGGGGGGACTGGTGATTTTATATGTACATTGGGGGGTGAGGGCTTTACATATACCACCAGAGAGAGTCACACCTTAACCTCTTCACTAAGGAGGTGTGGGTCATTGCCAGCTGAGCTTTGGTGGTAAATAGGTCCCCAGTTATCCTAACCTAACATAAATCAGGGAAATTCCACTAGAAATTCTTTGCACATCAAGACGGGCTTCACTCTACCAAAAAAAAAAAAAGACGGGCTTCACTATATTAAAAAGAAAAAGCAGAAAATGCAGGAGAGTTGAAACATTGAAAGGATCTTACTTCTTCTAACTTCTATCACCAATGGAGGAAGACTGATGGAAAAATTGAACAGAATCTCCTAAAGTTTTTTAGTTGTCGAGCTTTCTGCAGTATGGAAATTAGGTCCCGTGGTAGTTTGGAATACAGCTTGAAGGTATTAGTTGATAATGTTATCTTTGTAATGTGAAGTATCTTTGGCTATGTTCCATAGAGATTCAAAATTTCAAACTAATATTGTAAGTGGAAATATTAACTTGAGACACCTATCCTAGGGAGGAAGATATCCACACCTGACAAAAAAACAGCCCCCCACCCCAAAAAAAAAAAAAGGAGGTTAAGGGGTGCTTTGTTAATCTGCAATGGAAGGATGGTGTTGGAAAGTATGATTGAGGTTTCCTAATTGGAGTAGACTCCTCTTTTAGTTATATCTTTTATTTTCTTATGTTCTTTCTATTAGTTTCGTATTTTGTGTTAGACTAGGTTTCCTAATATCTAGGATTGGTTTTTCTATTCTATTTGCTTTTATTTCCTTATCCTACTCAGAGTAGGATTTACTCAAATTGTAACTATAAATACCCCATTGGGGCCAATTAATGAAAAAAACCTTCTGAGCAATAATTTCTTCAAATTCCGACTTGATATCAAAGCCTAATGTCTATTAGGGAAGAGAGAGGGAACTCAAGGAATCAAGTCCCTCTCTTTTCTCTCATCGCTGCCGCCTCTACTACCCCTTCCATCGCTGCAACCTGAGTCATTGCACAAACCAAACCACATCGCTGCCACTGCTACTAGCCCTTCCACTGCTGCAACCTTAACCATCATACCACATTGCTGCAACCTAAAAATTCTTGCAGAACCATCGCCTTCTACTTTTTTTTCTCCATTAACGGCAATCTGAAACTCATTGCCGCTTCTTCTTCATCATCCTGCAACCTAAAACCTTCCATCGAATCACCTCTTGCTATCGCTGCAACCTGCAACCCTCCATTGAACCTCTATTGAAACTCCATCTGCCACTGCAACCTGCAACCTCCATCGAACCTACAACCCACAAATACCGTCGCCCAAACCAGTAATTACCTAGGGTCTCTCCTCTTTTGATCTTCTTCTTCTAATCACCATCAAACCAAGAGCAGACCTTCCGCCATCTTCAAAATTACAAGAAACATATTCTACGAGAACTTCTTTAGCCATCAATTCACTAGAAACTCATTCCAGATGAAGGCATTTTATACTTCTAAACCAGACCAAACCAACTTCCATTGAACCGACATGGACCAAACCAGACCAGGGGTCTATTTGTGAATTTGCATATATTCATGGATCTTTTTTGTGAATTCACATATATAGGGATTTCTTTTGTGAATTTGCATATATAAATGGGTCTATTTGTAATTTCCTCTTAAGGGTCTTTTTTGTGAATGCACATACATCTTGGGGCATGTTTGGTTTTTCCCATATATCCAGGGGTCTTCCTGAATTTCCCATATACACAAGGTCGTTTAGAATTTTTTCATATATACAGGGGTCTTTTTGTAATTTCCCATTTATATAGGGGTCTCCTTTGGGAAAAAAAGGAAAAGGAAAAAAGATGCTGCCCTTTTTCCTATGAATCCTATTTACCCACTATCTTTTTAATTTTCGTTCACCTCACATTACCTCTTTAACTTATCCTTTTTTCATGTAACTTATTTAATGATTTTTTTCTTTTACCTTGATTTCTATCCATAGATTTTCATGCTACTTTCATCTTACCATTACAATTTCTTCCTTTTCAAGTTTATCCATTGGCTTGAATTTTCTCTTCTAAGAATTCTCCTAATTACATTTGGGCCATTATCTTACCTTGGTGGACCATGGACCATATCATTTATGGATTCCTTTATCATTGTTTTACCCACGTGTAAAGCTACACGCAAGGGCAGATTGAAGAGATCTACAATTCAATGTAAATCATCTCCAAAATCAGAACTACTATGAGGCTTAGTCTGACATAAACCAGAAGCTTAAGTCATCCAAATCTTTTACTTCAAGAATATTGTCTACATTTTTCAGATCATTATTCGAATGCCTCTCTTTCAGACTTCCTTGTGTATAATTTGATCTCTATCACTTTCAAACTTCTTTATGCAGAATTTGATCTCTATTACCTTCGAAAATTTGTCCTTTACCTTGGCAATCTTCCACTTTGGAGATGTAACATTGTTATAGATCTGATTCTTTGACCTGTGCAGAACCTGATCTCTGTCGCCCCTGGAGATTTGCTCCTTATCTCTTGACATCTTCCACTTTGGAGATCTAACATTGTTGAAGATTTGGTGTTTGACCTTTGCTGAACTTGATCTCTCTTACCTTTGAGATTGTCACTTATCTTGACAAGTTTTCCCTTACTTTTGGAGATTGTCCCTTTACTTGGCAAATTTTCCCTTTAGAGATCTAACATTGCTACAAATGTAAAGTTTCACTTTTTCTACTGTACCCTAGCAGTCTTTACCCCAAAAATATATTTTCCCTCAAATTTGCGCAGAAATTTGGTCTTCTCAACATTTGAAGATTCTACCTTTTTCTTGGGCATTCTTCCTTGGAGACCTAAAGTTGCGGTAGAGATGAGGACAAAGCAAGTGGAAGTCTACAAGGCAGACATAATCTATAAGCTATTAATGAAGTTTGAAGATCAAGTTTTATACTATTTTGACCAAGTTGGGCATGTGTGATATCCATGCCTCAACTTGAGGGGGAGTGTTGGAAGTATGATTGAGGTTTCCTAATTGGAGTAGACTCCTCTTTTAGTTATATCTTTTGTTTTCTTATATTCTTTCTATTAGTTTCATATTTTGTGTTAGACTAGGTTTCCTAATATCTAGGATTGGTTTTTCTATTCTATTTGCTTTGTATTTCCTTATCCTACTCAGAGTAGGATTTACTCAAACTGTAACTATAAATACCACATTGGGGCCTACGAATGAAAGAAGAAAAAAAAAAACCCTTCTAAGCAATAATTTCTTCAAATTCCAACAATGGATTATGTCATCTACCTTAAGTATATACACAAAGGGCATTATCAGTTCAAGGGTTGCAAAATCAGTGTTATTTATACCAAAATCTTCCTAGAGTCCTGTTATGTTGGGACAAGGTTTCTCTGAAAGTTGGAAAGCCAATTCCATTCCCTTGGAACTTTGGTCATTCATCTTTCTATGTGTTGTTTGTTTCTAAAGTCGATCTTATTTTAGTTTTAATGCCCCCGCTTAGTGGTTTAGATATGATTTGGCGTGGTTGATGTAGTTACATGTAGATGCCAAGCTGTTTGGCAAGAAATATGACAGAAGAAGAGTTAAAAAGAATAGGGCTGGGACTTCCCATGAGTGTGAAGAAAATACAATGTCGTCTCTGATCCTCATCATTTGTTCAGCCAACAGAATTTTGGTCACCACACTGACCTTGTAAATATCTTCTTCATAGCCTTCATTCCATGCCTCATCCGCTTCTTCTCTTTTTTTATTAGTTTCAAGACCCCAATCATCACCAAGTTGTAGTTCCAAAGCAACATTTGATGTTTGTCTTCCATGGCTGCAATGACAATATTAGTTTTGTTTCTTGAAGGAGAATGGTTAGCCGCATCTCCAATAGCATCGCAGTGAAAACAACAGGTCGATGCCTTATCCCTATTAATCCATTAACCATGGGTGCCTTTCTTTTTCCTGGGCAGTAAACGGAGGTTTAGAAGGCTGTTGTCACTTGATGATTTAAATGGTGTGTAGGGCATCATACCTTTAGCAACTTGGGAGTTGTAATGTCTAGGGGCTGCCTTCAATAAATATTCAGCTTTAAGGGCCTTTTCAAAGCAATCATTGAGTTCAATAATGGGTACTACTCCCATCTTGTCACCAATCTCCACTTTCAGCCCCAACTTGAAGCGTGAGAGAGGTGGCCATGATCTTTATCTACCCTAATATGTGCAGTTAGGTTATTAAATCTGTCCATGTACTCTTCAATGGACAAAGTGCCTTGGCAAGGGTATTAAGCTGATCATGTAGCCTCCTATGGAAGCTAGAAGGAAGGAACTTCGCCATAAGGTCTTTCATCTCTTCCCATGTGGTTGGCTCTCTATTTAGGTGACATAACTTTGACTCGTAATTTCTCCACCAGCCCCTTGTGGTCCAATCAACCTAGCATGAACCAGCTTTAAGGTTTGCTCCTCTATCTAGAAGAACCGATCAGAATAGTTGTGAAAGGTGCACAACCAGTCATAGAAAAGAATGGAATCAGATTCTCATAAGGATCCTTCAATTCCATCTTAATTTTGTGTTTGTCATGTTGTCGCCCACCAGCAAAGTTGTCATTTTATTCTTCATGTTAGGGTTGGACCCTTTGAGGACCTACGTTGCTGATGAGGTGGAGGTCTCTCTGTAGTAGTTTGCCTTGTACTCTCTTTGATTTCATGTATCTCTCTCTCTCTCCATATTGTCAAGTCTGTCCGTTAGCCTTTGTAGAGCTTGAAATAGATCATTTGACAGAAATTGTAGATGGTTAGGGTTGTTAGAAAGTTTAGAACCTACCCTCTTCTACCATTGCTCTGATACCAAATAATATAAAGCTAAGATCAAGGATGACTTAGCCCCAATAAAATCCACAAATCAGAGAATTAGAAATAATAATAAAAAAGAAAAATAAAAAGAAAAAAGAAAAAAAAGAAGAAGCCAAAAGACAAGAGAATAGAGAATTGGAATAGATGGATTTAGCTCTTGACAATAACGCTCCTTCAGCCCCAGGTGTTAGCTCTCAACAGCAAGCTCCTCATCCTTCTTATCACTCAAGCAAGAGACAAGAAAATAAACTCAAAGCAAAGTGAATTAATTAAGGCAAGGTTCTTCTCAATTATTCTGTCATATTTCTTGCCAAACAGCTTGGCATCTACGCCGGTGGTGCTTGGAAAGTTAGTTGATCAAGGCAGGAAACTTCCGAAAATACCATATATATGAAGGGAGGTATTAATATAAAGGTTTTGGATGGTTTTTTTTTCTTTTTCTGGTGCTGGCTGCCAACCTAACGCACCAACCCTCCTCCTTTACCTCAGCTTGGGATTGGCAGCCAACACTGGCAAGTTATCAAGGGAGGAGGTATATGAATAACAATTTAATTGCAAGATGTATTATTACATAATTCCTTTGGGAATTATGATCTACAAGAACTAGAAAGTCAAGAGCATCTGAATGCACAAGGCTCCCACTACTGCAGCCTCTGGGAGAATCAAATATATGGAGTCTAAACCCTTGCCTCGATGAAAATGCTGTAATAGAAACCGACCAGATTGATATTTAAATTATAGACTTCTATGGTTCTGGCCTTCATACTTCCAATAATTCCCTTCTAACCTCCTAATGATAGGCTCCCCCCCTTCCCTGCTGAGAACCATCACTTTTACTGAAATTTCGTGAAGCTATAATAATAATAGAAACTATGAGAAATGCGAGAGCCACCATTAGTGAATGAGTGAGTCCTGGAAATGTCCTGTTTGCTTCTAATGGATTTTCTGCATATGTAGAAGCAACTCCATGTACTTACTGAAATACTGTTAAATGTTTTTGCTATAAATCAGTATGAATTATAGTGCTATAGTTTTTAGGTGCATTATAATATGGAGGGGTTTCACCATTGGGTAATTCCTAGAAATTCCTTAATCCAAATCAAATGGTAAGCTGGCTCTGCCCTGCACTTACCATTTCCTTATATATTGCTCATTGAAGAATGCTCTTGGTATAATCTCCCCATACTGCATTGCTGGATCCTCCATCTTCATGATTTGATGTAGGTGATGCATTTCTTTTGACATTATAACAAGAATTATGTAAGTAATGTATCTAATCTGATGTATTATGAAAAGTTGTCTTTGATAAAGCTGTGGTGTTTCTTTGACAGGATCAAGTGAATCAGAATTAGTTACACTGCAGAGAGAGAAACTAAAGGCAATGGAAATCAAAGTGACATCAGAGAGGTTGGAGAAATCAATGAAATTGGTTAAACAGAACATTTCTGTGGTTGCGGCCAAGCTGGCTATTCAATCTTTAGAAATTCAGTAAGCTACAAGATAATGGGAAGGGAAGCCGTTCTATAAACTTTTCTTCTTGTTCATATAAGCATGGATACGGGAGGGTAAATATGTGTTTAGGCATGCATGTCTTGTTTTTTTTGTTATTTGAGTACTTGACAATTACTATGAAATGCAATAGTAAGTTATGCTTAAGACCAAATGCACTCTCTGTTACGCTGGGTTTTATCACAATGGTCACCTCATTTAATCTGCCTGGACTGCCTACATTTGTGTACTTTGCATTTTGTTAGTTTATGCCCAACTCATCCCAATCATTAGAAGGAGTCTTTTTGGATCCAGGTCGTCTCCAACTACTTGCCCATCCCAATTCCTTCCAACCTCTCACAGGCAAGGGGGAACCGCACCCTCATTTCAGGCAGGCGCAGGGCAGTCAGTCATTTCAGCTAGTGCTTTGAGTTGTACATTATTAGAGCTTGTTAACTATTGTTATCTGTGTCTTGGATTCTGAACCTGTTTCAAAAATCTGCCTACTCCCACCTTTTTTGTGTGGTGACCTGAATGGAGTATTTGTAAGTCTATGATGGTTGCAGATGCCTATCTCCAGAAGTACAGCGAGACCTAACTTGATGGATCTATCTACTTGAGCGAGATTACCCATCTTGTTGTGTAATCAAGTGGAAAGAAGTGACAATCGAGGACTTTTGAGCAAGGGTTTCTGGGTGAGAGTTCATCTGTCATGCATTTTGGGTGTTCTTGAAAGATCTCTATACGTATTTTCTTTCATTTACAGTGTGAATCGTCTTCAGTTCTACTGTGGGTGTGGCACATCATATTAGTGTGTCTGCATTAAATCGTTCTCATCTCTGTTCTCCAGCTTTGACATATATGGATTGCATACCAGTATAAGGGAAGGTATTTAATTGAATTGGATTCTGAAATTGAGACATCTAATGCTGTGACCACTCTGACCAACTGCAAAGCCACAACATCAACTGTCCATGTGGTAGTCTTTGTAGAAAAAGTCCCACATGTTTCAGAGCTTTTTTTCCAAAAAACTAAAGTTGCTAGATGGAAGGACAGAAATTCCATTGCCACTGGGTCATTGTATCTTTGTAAGGAAAAAGACGAGTTAGGGTTTCAGCAAAGCTGACTTGGGTGGAGCTCTCTGGTTTGAGAAACTCATAAGATAGAACCCTTATAGAGAAACATTCTAAAGACAGAATTGGTCAATTTGAAGTCTTAGGAGTTGATTCAGTATGAAGAACTTACATTCAAATTGACATACTTCACTCTTATTTCAGTATAGTAGATGAGATGAAGTTTAGCCGCAGGACTGAGAGATCATTGTGCAGTGGGGAAGGACTTGCAACATCCTTTTGTGTCCAAGTTCTGAAATTGATGATTGTGAAATGGTTGTTCATTTACTATATTTTTTTTATATGAGGAGCATGTCACATTGATACAAATTTTTTTTTTCTTTTTCTAGTTACCAATTGCCCTTAATTGCTTGTTATTAAACTCTACCGTTAAATCATGCTTCCAGCCCAAGCTTTTAGAGCGTTATTGCCTTCTTTGAGAACAACAGAGCAAGCACATTGTGTTTAAGACAATCTAGTCCCTTAGCGTAATAACATCAATCGTAGAGGACTATAAGTACTGAGGAAGGAAGAAAACTCTAATTAGACTTCCAACTTTGTTATGCTAACCATTTTAAGTTAATTATCCCAGGTGAGTCCAATGAAAAAGTGTCAACATACAAAAAATTGTATCTTTTGCTTTCATGCGAAGATCCAAATAAGTATTATGCTCAGCTTGTTTCAGTGGGCATGTGGAAGATGCATAATTGGAGTTTGCAGAGATGATGAACTGGGGTAATCACAGTTATTAAATATGATTTCCTTTGTTACTACTGTTGTAGAAAGTTGACAAATCCTGAAGAAAACATGAACATAAACAAAAACCACAGAAAGAGAAACATTAAGATTTGAAGTGGTTGATGCATCAATGTGATGTGTTATGTCCATTGGCATAGCCGAAGATGTTTTCACAATGTAATGGAGAAAAAAGAATTGCAATGGAGATCTCTCAAAACCCACCAAAACAATGCTACTAGTTCTCATCCAAAAACCGAAATTCGGAAACCCCAAATTTCACTCATGCTTTTAGGAAAGATGGTAAGGCATGTAAATAATCCTCCAAATTAATCAATTTATTGGGCCAGATTGCATTGAAACAGCCTCTCAACAATAATTGCTGGGATAAATTGTATATGAAAATTGTCCTGTGTGTTCTATGCTTTGGCAGAGGTCTAGAACCCACTGATCCCATCACATATAGAAAAACTCCATTTATTATCATCACCAATATTATGTTAAGAGTGGTCAACCTTCAAAATGGGTGCAACAACCTGAGATGCAGAAAAATCTCGACTGCTCATGCTGCACATTCATGGGTTTTTCTTTGCAAGCTTGCTTGCTGATTTGTGGAATCTCTGTTATCTTCAATTCTGGTGTTGCATGCGAAGCTTGTTCTTCCACCAACTTTGATTGGAATATGAACTCTTCCATGTTTCTGCTGGTGTCTTCTGGATCCATACAAGATACTGTGAATCCTAGTCATAAACAGAGAGAGTATGGGGAAATCAGAAAGCTAAACACAGGAATTATAATTTGATGCTAAAAACCAGCCTGAAAAATAAGAATCATTTGTGTTATTAATGCTGAAAGTTCAAGGATAACTCTTGATAAATAGATTTTGCAATAATGAAAGAATATCTGTAAAATTTATTAAGCCACTCAGAAGCATCCATATTTCAAGAATCTCTATTAATGTCTTACAGCATTGTGTAACAGTCTGGTGAACCTCTAAATTCTCAGTATCATGTAAGGCTCTTTTTGGTATCAATTCACATTATCTATTATGCATATTTAAAAGAAATAAGTATAAGAATTCATTATTGGTCAAGAATGAAAAATGGTTCGATAAATTTTGTTGAAAATATATTATGGAATGAAAAATAAGTTTGGTGTCAAAATAAAAAATAGTTAGACAATAATAATGAGCAAGTGAGAAGAGAGGGAAAAAGCATGGTTTTTATAAAAATAAAAAAATGTGTATTATTATTTTACCTTTGTCTTAATTATAAGATCTTAAGTAAACTTGCACATAAATGAAGAGAATGAAATTCTCACTGTAATCCAGATTTTGAAGGTTTTTCTATTATTTTAAACATAAAATAAAACTAATAATAAATGTCAAATCATTTAAAATAATGAAAAATTATTATAATTAGGAATGATAATTGATACCAAAAACAACCTTAAAATCTCCCAATACTCAGGACAAGGGTAATATATAGCACATAGGAATCCGGATCAGATTCCTTACAAGAGCACAAGAGACACAGAGGTCCATAGAAAAAAAATAAAAATAAAAATATAATATAATATAATATAATATAATATAATATAATTAAATTAGATTAAATTAAAGTCATAAAGTGAGACCCACAGTGTGTACCCCGTAAGCCTCTAATTTCTATGGTCATAAAGTGTCATATTTTTAAATTACCAAAAAAAAAAAAGTGTCATATTTTCTTTGACGTTGTCATTTAAAACTGAGTCCGCCGCTTTCCTATTTCACAGGGGAATTGAGAGGCAGTTAAAGTCAAACGGGTCTATTTATTTCATAAATTAGGAAGAAATGCTATTTTGGCGCTTCCCGTGTTTGTCGAGTTACCCTTAGAACGGAAGCCAGCCATCAGATTTCTGCCATTCAGAAACACTGGATAAAATAGATACTTAAATCGTCAAAGGGAAATCTCTCGCTCGAGAACTCTCGTCTTGTCGTTCTGTTGGGCAGGATTCAGGTTTGCTAACGTTTTCTAAGCAAGGTGAAAGGCAGAAGACAAAGTTTGCGACCATCAATGATCACTACTGCTGCGGCAACAGTTCCGCAAATGTGGAGGAACGATGTCGGACTATCATCCCCCTGGAGTCTAAAACCACTTCAACCCATATGTTCTCTTGGATTGTTTCTTGTTGCTTGCTGGGATCCTCTTCTGGTAACTTAATCGTTTCCCCTTCTCATTTTTTATAATTGGGCTTGGTAACTTAGCAGTCTAGCCCTTCTTCTTTTTTTTTATTTTTTTTTTTCAATTGGTTCTTCCATAGAAAAATTTTGATATTGATCTTTTACGATATGTCCTTCTCTACCTTGCATTTTGCTCGGATAT
Organism: Hakea prostrata; assembly: GCF_041222555.1. NCBI lineage: Eukaryota > Viridiplantae > Streptophyta > Magnoliopsida > Proteales > Proteaceae > Hakea > Hakea prostrata. The sequence continues at coordinate 16,887,731 of NC_142603.1, forward strand.
GTTGATTCAAAAATACTTATTGGTTTACCTCATTTCATAGTATTAGAATCTTAATTTTCTATGAGAATTTTGCCTACTCTGTGCTCTTTATTTCTAGGATATATCCTTTCAAACACTTCATATTTTGTCGTTTAATTTACAGATTCATGTAAATCAAGTAAGGGTGATACTGGGTCCTCAATGTTGATCCAAGTCTTTCTGGAACACATAAAATGGACATGATTGCATAATTATACGCTAGAATTCTGGACATATTGCAAATGAAAACTGCTGGGATTCGTATTGGACTTAGCTGAGCTCAACCATCAATTTGTAAATAGAATAAAGAAATCTGCAAAAATGGCTGCATTTGAAGTATCAAAGAATGGTATGGATATTTGGATATTCTTTTCACAGCCTTCTACATCCACTCTCATCCATGGTTTTTCTGCTTCTTCACATCTTATTTTGCTGGTAGCTCTATCCATTTACTGGATCTGCAAGAGAAGGATGATGCTGAATGTTGAAAGCTCAAAACCACTATGGAAGAATAAATATGCTTTATACTATTGGTTAGCTCTTATATCTTGCATGGTTCTGTCTATTTGTGATCTTCTTGTATGTGTATTAAACTGCATCTCTGGGTATAGACATGGTTGGCCTGAGCTCAAGCTTTTTATCCAATTGGATTTCATACTGAGAACAGTCAGTTGGTTTATGATATCTGCGTATTTGCACAGCCAGTTTTTCGATTCAAGTGAGCACAAGTTCCCAATTTTGCTAAGGACTTGGTGGACCTTTTACTTCCTAATGTCTTGTTTCAGTTTTGTTATGCATAGTGGTTTGTATTGGAAACAGTTGACATCTTCATTCCTGCTATGGGCCTCTGATGCTGTATCCATTATTGCTGGTTTTCTCTTATGCTATGCTGGGCTACTTGGGAAGGAACAAGAATATGAAGATCTCCATCTTTCAGAGTCTCTATTGAAAGCGAGTTCTAGTCAACGCAATAGGGATGATGGACAAGGACCAAGTGTTAGTAGAGAAAATATAACTCCCTATGCAAATGCTAGTCTTTTCAGTATTATTACTTTCACTTGGATGAACCCCCTGCTTTCACTTGGGTATAAAAAAACACTGGACCATAAAGATATCCCTCAACTTGCTAATTGTGATAGAGCCAATGTGGTCCGTGCTCGTTTTGTAGATAAACTTGAGAATGAACGTAATGCTGATGGTAATGGTGGTCAGGTTAGTACAGTTAAATTGGCAAAAGCGTTGATTCTCTCAGTGTGGAATGAAACTTTATTAACGACTTTATTCTCTATAGTTTGTACATTGGCTTCTTATGTTGGACCATATCTTGTTGATGCCTTCGTTCAATATCTCAATAGTCCTCAGCAACTAAAATACAAAGGCTATGTACTGGTGATCATATTCTTTCTTTCAAAGCTAATAAGATGTGTCTCAGAGAGGTTGTTGTTCTTTCAATTGCGGAAAATGGGAATCAAGAGTCGTGCTGCCTTATTCTCAATAATCTATAAGAAGGTTCTTGGGCTTTCAAGTCAGTCAAAGAAGAACCACACTAGTGGGGAAAACATTAATTTGATGAGTGTTGATGTTGAGAGGGTTGGACTTTTCAGTTGGTATTTACACAACATATGGAAGGTTCCTGTTCAAATTGTTCTAGCATTGTTGATCTTATATAGAAACCTCGGTATCGCTTCACTTGTAGCCCTTGTTGCCACAATGATTTTGATGTCGGCAAATGTTCCACTAGGAAAACTACAGGAGAGATTTCATGGGGAATTGATGGATTCAAAGGATCGACGAATGAAGGTTACATCAGAGTCTCTACAAAATATGAAGATTCTTAAGCTCCAAGGTTGGGAGATGAGATTTTTGGCTAAGATTATTGAACTCAGGAATTTCGAAACAAGATGGCTTAAAAAGTTACTTTATTCATCAGCTATGATTGCCTTTGTTTACATGTCTGCTCCCATGTTTGTATCCATGGTTACTTTTGGATTTTGTATGCTTGTGGGTATTCCACTAGAATCGGGAAAGATTATATCTGCACTTGCAACATTTGAATTACTGCAAAGGCCCATCATAATTATCCCAGATACAATCTCCATGATGGTTCAAACTAAAGTTTCCCTCAATAGGATAGTCTCATTCCTTTGCCTTGATGATCTCCATCAGAACATAGTGCAGAAAGTGACAAAGGATGAATCAAATGTTGCAATTGAAATAATTAAAGGAAATTTCTCTTGGGACCTTTCTTCAGATAATTTTACATTGAAAGATCTTAATCTTCGAGTGTACCATGGAATGAGAGTAGCTGTCTGTGGTTCAATTGGATCTGGAAAGTCAAGCCTACTGTCATGTATATTAGGCGAAATACCAGAAGTGTCAGGAGCCATTAAGTTGAATGGAACGACGGCTTATGTTGCACAATCACCTTGGATTCAAAGTGGTACAATAGTAGACAATATATTATTTGGTAAGGGAATGGATAATAGAAGGTATGAGAATATACTCGAAGCATGTTCATTAATGAAGGATCTGGAATTGCTTCCCTTCGGAGACCAAACTATCATAGGGGAGCGAGGGATCAACTTGAGTGGTGGTCAGAAGCAGAGAATCCAAATTGCACGTGCTTTATATAATGATGCTGATATTTATTTGCTTGATGATCCTTTTAGTGCTGTAGATGCTCATACAGGAACCCATTTATTTAAGGTAATGAGTTTTAAAACCCCCTTTACTTTCAGAGGTTCCTTGATCAAATTAGCTTAAAGCTTCTCATTGCTTGCATTTCAATTTTGTTTATTAGAAATTGAGTTTGATCTAAAAGTTGATATGAAAAGAATGAAATCATGACTATTTGGTATTATTACAAACACATGATATTAAGAGGCACATGTTTTAATATGAAATTTATAACTTGATGTTACTTATTATTATGTGAAGTGTTTTATCATAATATGTATTACTATTTAAATATTTTAAGTAACTAATTTTGTTTTTTAGTGCCTAAAGATGAATATTTGAACTTTATTACAGGAATGTTTGTTAGGAATTTTGGGTTCAAAAACAGTAATTTATGTCACCCACCAAGTAGAATTTTTACGTTCTGCTGATATCATCTTGGTGAGAATTATACCTTTCTTTTTTTATTCAAGTCCTTTAACCTAGTTTAAGGGTGATTATTAACTTCTTTTACTTGGCAGTTTATGAAAGATGGAAGGATTACTCAAGCGGGACAGTACGAAGATATTCTAAGTTCAGGAATTGATTTTATAGAATTAGTAGGTGCGCATAAAAAAGCTCTCGAAGTACTTAAGACTATCAAATGTGGAACTGATTTGGATAACTCAATTAATGATGAGGAAGAAGATAATATGTTATACAACGAGAAGTCTATTCAGGATGGTGATGAAACAAAATCTAAAAATTATGAAACAAAAAAACTAATTGGGGATGAAGGGCAGCTTGTCCAAGAAGAAAAGAGAGAACACGGTGGATTTAGTTTTACATTTTATTGGAAGTATGTCACTATTGTCTATAAAGGAGCTTTGATACCATTTATACTCGTGGCACAAGTTCTTTTCCAGATTCTCCATATCACAAGCAGTTATTGGATGGTTTTAGCCACACCTGTTTCAGGGGACAACAAACTCTATGTTGGAAGATCGACTCTCATATTTGTTTATGTTCTTTTGTTCATGGGAAGCTCATTTTGCATACTGATAAGGTCCATATTCATTGTCACCATTGGATACAAAACAGCTACTCTTTTGTTTAATAAAATGCATTTTTGCATGTTCCGAGCTCCCCTATCATTTTTTGATTCTACTCCGAGCGGAAGGATTCTAAATCGGGTAAGTAAATATAATTATTTGCTTTGGAAGGAAAAATAAATATTATATGACTATCATAAAGTAAATAGAATTTTATTAAAATGAACTTGGTTTTTGAATATAGGTGTCCGTGGATCAAAGCGCGCTTGATTCTTCTATTCCACACCAAATTGAAGAGTTTCTTATATCATTCATTGGATTCTTAGGAACTGCTATTGTAATGTCACAAGTTGCATGGCAAATGTTAATAGTTTTTATTCCTTTGGTTGTGACATGCATCTGGTATCAGGTAATTTTATATAACCTCTCATGATTAAATTTCAAATCAAAGTAACCTATATTTTCTAATGATTTTGTGTCACGTAATACAAGTTTGTTGTGATAAATTATGAATTTGATTTGTTCATCAAAATTGATTGTGGAGGATATATCATATACATATTCTTGGTTGTTCAAATGGCAACATAATAAACACTTCTATCTAAGTATGAAGAATATACCAAACATTAATTTTCCAATCATACATTTTCATATAAGTCAATACAAAGTTATTATATATTTGTATACTAAAGTTATTTGAGAATAGAATACTGACCAAAACCAATGTTGTACAGTGCAAATAGGGTGTAAGTTTGGCCCTGATTTTGAACCCGCCTTGGCTCGCCTCAAATGGGTTTTGAGCTTAAATTCTAGCCCTAAGGGGTGCATCAAGTCCAGGATAGGGTGGCCTTGATTAGGATTGGGGCTAGGTCTGGTTGAGTATTTGATTACGGCTGGCGGGCCCAAGTTGGCCTGGCCCTACTATCTTTGCTAATTTTGGACAACAGTATAGAATTATGCCTCGTCTTATTGTTTTGTGATCGAGGTCTGGGCTAGGGTCAAGATTATGTATCTAAACTGCCTGGCTGGCCTGGCACTGTCGGTTACAGCCTTACAGGTTAGGGTCAAGTTCAAGGTCTTAAAAGCCTGACCCTACTGTAGCCCAAAGTGCAAACACATTTTATAGTAAAGTAGTTGTGTTATTTATACAAATTAATTATTTCAAACAAATATTGACAAAAATATAATGTGGCAAATAGTTTGGTGGCTTGTCTCATTATTTAGAACTCACATTAAAACTAACTAATTATAAGTAAAGAGAAAATGTGATGTGACCCTAGAATTCAGGGCCATTAGTGGGATCTTTTCTAAGAAAGCAGCATACAGTCTAGGGCTTCAACTTTGCTGTTCAGATCTGGTTTTCATTGGACAGCAGCTAAACTGTACCATAAACACACTAGGAACCCTGTGTCTAGGTCTGATTTGGTTTCCAACCCTTTGATATAGGTATAGGGAAGGTCTAGGGATAATTGGAGAGGGGTTAGGGTTCAGCCAGGCTAGGGTTACGTCTAAAAAATAAAAGAAAATATTTTGTTTTCAAAAAACTGTAATTGCAGAAAATTCCCAAGTTAAGGTTTCCAGATTCTGCCACAAGGAGAAAGAAGAAGAAGAAGAAAAGATGAGAGTGGGGGCTGAGGAATAGAGAATAGGGTCTAGAGTGGGAAGGGGTAACAACAGTAGGTCCTGGGGGGAGGGGGAATGGGGCTGTGAAAGGGGTAGGGGCTGAGAATTGAATGAAACTAGGGTTGGGAATGGGAAGGGATAACAACAGTAGGTCCTGGGGGGAGGGAATGGGCCGCGAAATTGGTAGGAGCTGACAATTGAATGAAACTAGGGTTTGGGGATGGGAGAGGGTGTCACAAGCTGTAGGGAGGAAGGGGTAGGGTTGCGTGGCAGTGTAGGAGGATAGGAAGGGGTAGGGGAGGGGGCTGGGGTTACACTTGAATAGGAACAGGACTGTTGAGTAGTTGCAGGTTTGATGAAGCTTATAGGGTTGCTGCAGGCTTGAAGAAGAAGATGCACTAAGATGAAAATCACAGAATTGAAGATCCAAAATCCTGGGGATCCTCTTTGGATCCCATGACACCCCTTGTCTCCAAAACTCGATTTTGTTTATTAATTTCATCAAAATTGCCTTGTTACAATTGAAATGGCTTATTTATAGCCTTACATGAGAACAATTTAAAATAGGTTTCAACAAACAAAAAACTAGGACTCAACTCGGCATTCAACTTGGAAGTTGGAATTGAATTCCTTCTAAGACTAAAACTCTACTTAGCAACTAGAAGAGGAGTTCCTACATTTTTTTTTTTCTTCTTCTTTTTTCTTTTCTTTTTCTGATGAAAGAAAAACAAATTCATTACTTAGAACAGTTACATAGGTAAGGTTGCAGTGGTAGATCAACATTACTACGGGTAGAGTTGCTGCTGCTATCCTAACAAACCAGTCCTGGAGCATGGGAGATTTAAACATACAAAAGTTTATAGTTCTAGTTTTCTTGGCAATATCTAATAAAAGATTAACTACACTGAGAGGCCACTCCCGTTGTGCTGGTTTAGACAATAGGGTCAAAATATGTGGATTCTTGCTCCAAATTTCAGAAACTTCCAGTCCCATCTGCGTCGCTTTTTCCATGACTTCTTGTATCACCAAAAGAGCTGCCTCTAAGTCATCTGATTTATCTAATCTTTCATAGTGTAAGTACTGCATATGCCCATCCTTATATAGTCCCATGCTCCATCCTGTGCCCCTTAGCCTTTTGTTAGGTACCCCTGCACAAAGTAAGATTGAAGCATTAGTATCTTGCATACATATGGGGATGTTATCTTTTATATAGTATTCAATCCTTTCTTCATGGAATTCCCCAGGTTGATTTGTTGCAGGAGATGGTTTTAGATCTAATATCCATTTGGATACTTGTCCTAAAACGTGGATTTGGTTGGGCTTTTCTAAACAGGGTGGTATTTCTTGCTTTCCAAATAAAATAACATGTTATTGAAAACACAAAAAGAACCAGATTCTTGTTTGCTTATCCATGTGATGATTTGAAAGTAAGGTTTTGCATAGATGCAAAAGTGAGTGATGCTGCCAATATTTTGTCATCAATCCGAGCAGTCCTACTGCATGAATTCTTTTTGCCCATCCGCATGATATGAAAACGTGCCAAGCTGTTTCACTTCCTTGTGACACATTGGGCAGTCTGCAGGCTCTTGTGTCCATTTAGATAGGATAGCTCTGAGTGGTGTACTTGCATTCAGTAGTTGCCCCAAAAAAAATTTAAATTTAGGATGGATAGGTAACTTCCAGAGAAACTTCCACGACTTCAAGAACTCGTTCCTAAAAGTGGGATATCGTTCTTCCAGCATGGCTAGGCCTGCCAATTTGGCAAAGAAGCCACCAGTTGGGGAAATAAGAGATGACAAAGAGCCAGACTGATTAGAAAGTAAGATTGGTAATAAAACAGAGGTATCAGATGATTCCCTTTTGAGCTCTTCCAGATCACTCATCACATTTGCACTGTTGCGTTCCTTGGCCAGATGGGGAAGTCTTGGTGTGGGATTATCCTATTTTGAAGGGGTGGAAGCCATGGATCAAACTAGAAGAATGATTCTCTCCCATTACCCACTTTTCGGGTAATCAAGGTTTTGAGCTGCAGCAAGATACTAGTGATGCTGTTCCAAATTCGCGATCCTTTTTTACTGATCAAACAGATATCCATTAAAGTATCTTGCTTGGAGTACTCTGGTCTATAAGGCACTTGGATTTGCAATCTCCACCCTTGCTTTAACAGTAAAACAATATTGTAATCTTCCATCTTCTTAAACCCCAGTCCTCCCAATGCTTTTGGTTGACAACATTTTTCCCATGAGATTAAAACCAATTCTTTAGTCTTGTCTGTTCCTCCATTCCAGATGATCTTAGGAAGCCTAAAGCACTGCACTTGATACAAAGCTACCGATTGGAGAGCTGCTTACATAAGGATTCCTCGTCCTACATACGTCAGATTTGTTGCCTTCCATGTTGCTAATTTCCGTGACATTCTGTCCAAAATAAATTTGCAGTGCCGGGTTGTTGCACGACCTAGGAACAAATTTGTTGCAATGTAGGTAGCATCCTTCTGTATTTCAGATACTCCCAACACTGACAAGATTTGCCGCCTAGTTGAATGTTGCACATTCCGGCTAAAGTACACCCCCCTTTTCTCAAAGTTGATTTCTTGTCTTGTAAGGTCCGAAAACAATTCCAATACTGCTTTGACTGCCAGTCTGTCCTCATGCTTTGCTTTGAAGAAAAGAAAAGTATCATCAGCAAAAAACAGGTGAGAGATCTTGGGAGAACCTCTTCCAAGCCTGATGCCTTGAAAAAGATTGAGAGCTTTATACTCGTTAAGCAACCTAGACAAGACTTCCATAATTAAAAGAAAAAAGATATGCGCTAAGGGGACATCCCTGCCTTAGTCCACAGGTTCTAAAGAATCACAAATAAGGGGAACCATTGTGTTTAATTGAGAAAAAGGCAGAATAGATAAGAGAATGTACAAGCTGACACCAATGTGGCTCAAACCCCAAAAATTGAAAGAGTTTGATAATAATACCCCATTTGGCTCTGTCATAGGCTTTGGACATGTCAAGCTTTAGGGCAACATAGCTAGTTTTGCCACGGATTTTCCCCATGTAATGAAAATTTGCATGGGCCACCAATATGTTATCCGTGATTTGTCTTTTTGCCACGAAGGCACCCTGAAAAGGGGAGATGAAAGAAGGAAGAAAAGGTCTTAAGACGCTTTACCAAAATTTTCGCAATGATTTTGTAATAGACATTACACAAGCTAATAGGCCTAAAGTCAAAGACTGTTTCTAGCCTCATCTTTCTTTGGGATGAAACAAAGGAGGATGTGATTAACCCCAAAAGGTAGAGTACCAGTTGAGAAGAAAGAGGTGGTGAAAGTAACAATGTCACGCTCGACCAAGTCCAGTGTTTTTGAAAGGAGTTAAAACTATCAAAGCCATGGGCTTTGTGGGAGCCCAACAAAAAAACCACTCTTTTGTGCCCTCCTTGAGACTTTTGTGCACCTCTTGACCCAGAGTGAAGTCAAGAAATTTCTCTTGGATTCCAAAGCCAACTTTTGTGCCCTCCTTGAGACTCATGTTCAAATTGAGAGTTCCCATCGGATTGCCAATTTCTTAGCCCCTTCCTGGTCTTTTCTCTCCAACTATTCTCAAAGTCCTAATGGTAGGATTTGGATTCTTTGGAACCCCTCTTCTCTCAAAGTCTCTCTCATCGATGCTTCCCCCCAATTCATGCACCTCTCTATTTCCCCTTCTAATGCCAATTCTGATTTTTATCTCACCATAGTTTATGGTTTTAACCTGGCTGCCGATCGTGCCCCTCTTTGGGACTCCATCCGTTCTTTTTCCTCTGCCCATGCAAACCAGCCCTGGGGTGTGGGAGGGGATTTTAACATTGTTCGTTTCTCCCATGAGAGGGTGGGCGGGCGCCCGCCCAATCCTACTGCTGTCGAAGAATTCAACTCATGTCTCGATGACTCTTGTATCACTGATCTAAGATGGTCAGGTCACTCTCTCTCTTGGCATAACCGTCGTATTGGTGAGGACAGGATTGCATCGAAGCTTGATCGTTTTCTTGTTAATCACCATTGGCTATCCTATTTCCCGAATTCCCATGCTTCTTTCTCCCCTCCTTGCCTGTCGGATCACTCCCCTTGTCTAGTCCATATCTTCCCTCTCTCCTCCTTCGGCCCTAAGCTTTTCAAGTTCTTTGATATGTGGACCTCCAACTCTTCTTTCTTGCCCACTGTTAAGGATGCTTGGGAGAAACCTGTTCAGTGTCATTCCCTTCCCCTTATCAGTTTTGCCCGCCGGCTTAGGAACACAAAGGAAGCTCTCCGTAGTTGGAACCATTCCACCTTTGGAAATATCTCCTCCAGGGTCTCTGACTGCCGCTCAAATCTCTTGCGAACTCAAACTTTTCTCCAAAATGACCCTCTCAACCCCATGCTCGCGGAAAATGAGAGGAATCTCTCTTCTGAGCTTTCTTCCCTAGTCTCTTTAGAAGAGAGTTTCCTTCGCCAAAAAGCCAGAATCAAATGGCTCCAACTTGGGGACTCCAATTCCGCTTTCTTTCACCGCTCCCTTAAAGAGAGATCAAATTTTAACTCCTTTCCTGCTCTCCTATCTAGCAACGGAGTGTGGATCTTCGACCCTCCGGGGATCAAAGCCGAGGTTGTCTCCTATTTCTCTAATCTTCTCTCTCCCCCTCGTTCTTCTCTCCCGCCGCGTCCCCCTCTCCCCCCGGGACTGATTAATAAATTTGTCAGCCCTCAGTCTTGCCCTTCTCTCTTTTCTATCCCTTCCCATGATGAGATCATTCATGCCATTCGATCTCAAAAATCCAATCGTGCTCCCGGCCCTGACGGATTCAGTATGGGTTTTTATTCAAATGCCTGGAGCATTATTGAGGATGATCTCATCAAAGCTGTCCGCAGTTTCTTCCTTAATCCTTCTCAACTCTCTTCCATCAACCAAACTTTCCTTTGCCTCATACCCAAAAAGGCTGGGGCCTCTTCTCTTACTGATTTTCGCCCTATCTCCCTTTGTAATCTCCTCTACAAGTTCATCTCCAAAATCCTTGCGATCCGGCTAAAATCGGTTATGCCTAACTTGGTTAGTGCAAACCAATCTGCTTTCATTTCGGGCCATAGTATTGCGGATAATATTCTCCTTTGTGCAGAGATTGTCAGGGGGTTTGACAGAGTGTCCCACTCCCCTGCTGCTCTCCTCAAAGTGGATCTCCACAAAGCTTTCGACTCTATCCGCTGGGATTTTATTAGTGATGTTCTCCTCGCCATGAGATTCCCTCCCTCCTTCATCCATTGGATCGAAATTTGTATCTCCTCCCCTTACTTTTCAGTCATTACTAATGGTTCGCCGGCGGGCTTCTTTCCCTCTACTGTTGGCATTCGGCAAGGTTGCCCTCTCTCTCCCTACCTTTTTTCCCTGGCTTTGGAGGTCCTATCCCGTCTCCTTCAAGCCAAGACTGATTAACTCCTAATCTCCCCTATTCCTAAGTGTAAAGCCATCAATCTCACCCATCTCGCCTTTGCTGATGATCTTATGATTTTCTCTATAGCAGACCTCAACTCCATCTCCTCCATCACTTCTACCCTTTCTTTCTTTGAGTCTATCTCTGGCCTTAGGGTCAATCTAGACAAATCTACTCTTTTCCTCTCTGGAGTTTCTGAGCCTCTTCGCTCCAATCTCCTAAATCTTTCGGGGTTCAAGCCTGGATCCTTCCCTGTGACCTATCTCGGGCTCCCTCTCATTCCGGGTAGGCTCTCTCGCCATCATTGCTCCCCTATGTTAGATCACATCCGTAAGTGTCTCCAGCTTTGGAAAAGCCGTTTCCTCTCCTTCGCAGGTAGGGTAGAACTCATTCGATCGATACTCCAATCTTCATACCTGTATTGGTGTGGCATCTTCCTGATACCTAAAGCAATCTCGTCTGCCATGGAATCCCTCTTCTGTGCCTTCCTCTGGAAAGGTCAGGATTCTTCTCGATTCCTGCGCCCCATAAGTTGGTCCAATGTCTGTCGGCCCAAATCTGAGGGGGGTCTTGGAATTCGTCGAATCCAAGAAGTTAATTCCGCTGCCTTACTCAAGCTCATCTGGAAAATTGTCACAAAAAATGACTCTATCTGGGTCAAATGGGTTCACTCTTACCTCCTCAAATCTAACTCCTTTTGGACTGTCTCCATCCCTCCTAATCCCTCTTGGACTTGGAGGAAGCTTCTCCTTCTTCGGCCCCGCGCTCTAACTGTTATTACCACCCACATCTCTTCTGGTTCCTCTACTTCTTTCTGGCAGGATCCATGGCATCCGATGGGCATTCTCCTCTCGCTCTTTCCCCCCGCACTGTATATGAGTCTCGAATCCCCAAATCTACCCCTCTCGCGGAATTCATCTCTAATGGCACTTGGGTCCCTTCCCCACATCATAGCCTCACACTTGTCTAGAATTCTCTCCCCCCTATTTACCCGCATCTTCATGATTCTATAATTTGGACCCCCTCCATCACCAAAACATTCACCATGTCCTCTGCTTGGAACCTTGTTCGCTCCCCCTCCCCTTCCCCTCCATGGCCCGCCCTGGTTTGGTTTAAAGACCATATTCCCCGTCACTCTCTCACCCTTTGGAGAGCCCTAAACCTAGCCCTGCCAACCCAATCTTTCCTTATTTCACGGCATATCCCTATCAACCCAAAATGTATCCTTTGCTGGAATGGTACTGAGGACATCGAGCATCTATTTTTTACTTGCCCTTTATCTAGTGCCCTTTGGAGGAAAGCCCTTAGTTACATTTGGCCCCGCTCCCGTCGCTCCTTTGGGTTTGCCCGTGACTGGTCTTGGATTTTGAGCAAGTTCCCTGGCTCCTCTATCTGTGATCGGATTGGTAAGCTGGTGTTTGGTGCTACTGTTCATCATCTCTGGTGGGAACGTAATCTCAGGCGTTGGAACTCCAAATCCTGCTCCATAGACGCTATATGGAATGCTATATATTTCGATGTTTCTTCTAGGATCTCCTCTCTCTCCCTCCCCTCGGTAGTTGACTCCCCAAGGAACAGGCTCATTGTTGTTACCTGGGGTCTTAACTCCCAATTCTCCCCCTCTTCTTGATGTGAGCTTCTGGCTCCCTTGTATTTGTTTTTTGTTCCTTGGTTCCTTTAATAGATTATTTCATCAAAAAAAAAAAAAAAAACTTTTAATCTAAGGGGACCCGGGGGGGGGGGCCCACCTGGCCGGAAAAAACCCCAAAAGGGGGAAGGGACACAAAAAAAAGCAAGGGGGGGGGGGGGGGGGGGGGGGGAAGAAGAAGAATAAAAAAAAAAAAAAAAAAAACAGAATGGCGAGGGCGCAGAAAACAACCACAACAAAAAACAAAAAACCCTCACCCCCCCCCGGCCCCCCCCCCTTCCTTTTCACCCCCCCACAGGAAAACCCCCCCAACAACAAAGGAAATAATAATCCCAATAAAAAAAACAAAAACATAAAAACACCAAAAAAAAACCACCCCCCCCCCCCACAATTTTCTTTTATGATGATTAATTTTGGTTGACAGGTGATAAAATTTTGTATTCCTATCTCCTGTCAGAGACATACAAATTTCTTGACTTTTGGAACCAAAATGATTCTTCAGCATTGAAGGTCCAAGAGAGCATCTCTTTTTTTCGATTGATTAATGTCGAGTCTGGCTAAGGAGCTTGTTCCAACTTCCAAGATATCAATCTCATTGACCATCCTATGAAAAAGGTAGTCAATATGATCAAACTTAGTCTTATTCCATTTATAATGGAACCTCGAGAGGCTTGCTAACTTACCCATCAGGGAAGATTTAGTGTCTGAGCTCCAAGCCTCTTTGACAACTATAGGAAGAAAAAAAAAGATGGTGAAGCCAAGCATTTTGGAAGTGAAAAAGTTTTCTCCTACAAGGTGGCACCGAGACAGGTTTCAATAGAATTGGGTTATGGTCCGACCCAGTGGCAGGAAATTTATTCACCAAGGGATTGGGGAAAAAACTTATCCAAGAGGGTAAAGCAAAAATACGGTCAAGTTTCTCTTTAACAAGAGTGAGTAGTTTGTTTATTGGTCCAGATAAAAGGTAAAACAGATCTCTGAAGTAGAGAGTTCTAATAAGTTGGCATCCCTAATTAAAGATTGGAGCAAGGGACTGGTAGGAGAAGGTTTAAAGTGGGTTGTGAACTTGTCATTCGCATGAAGGAGTTCATTAAAGTCACCCATAATAATGAACGGATGGGAAAGAGAGTGAATAATAGAGGCTAAGTTCTCCCAAAACATTTCCTATCCGAATGAGTAGCATAAATGAAGATAATGAAAGTAGGGCCAGCAGATGAATTCCAACAAAACATATGAGAGACTTCTTACATTGGATAATCTATAATTTTAAGTCTTCGTGACCTAGAGTCCATAAGCCACCTTGAAGACCTTTGGTTCCCACACTGTCCACGTGGCAAAGAGATGAGTAACCATGAAACCTTTTCATTGAAGCAAAAAGTGCCGACTGATTCTGGCATTTCGTTTCACATAGAAAAACAAGACCAGGTTTGTATTTTATTCAGTGTCTTTGCTAGACACAGTTGAGAAAATTTTCTGTTGATACCCCTAATATTCTAGGAAAGAAGCTTCATTGCAAAGGTATTTACTTGTTTAGAAAGAGATCTCCATAGAAGAGAGATGACTTCGCACCACCGAGTATAAAGCATAGTAAGGTGATAAGAACAGAAGCTAACAAATAATAATACTAAAAAAAGAAAAGGGAATCTAATAAACAACAGGCAGAAGAAGGTAAACCTACCAATAAGATTTTTCACAACAAGCCAAAATCATAAAAACAACAACCAAAAAAGACAACTAACCGAAAATGCAACCTATGCAAATGACTGATGTCTAGACTGAAACATGGAAAAAATTTTGGTCAAAATTACAGAAATTTCGACTGAAATATCTGCAAATTTTGAAAATGAATACGAACTCTAAGAATTTCTCTAAAGTTCAAAGTTTCAGTCGAAATTTTGGAAATTTCAACCATTTCGCGAGTTTTGACCAAAATTTCGTAGGTTTCGACACTAAAATTTGTATTCCCTATCTGCAAAATTTGAAAATGAATAAGAACTCTAAGAATTTCTCTAAAGTTCAAAGTTTCAATCGAAATTTCGGAAATTTCAACCATTTCGCAAGTTTCAACCAAAATTTCGCAGGTTTCGACACTAAACTTGTATTCCCTTGGTTTTTGAATTTCTATCCCATTTTCACCTAATTTCCACAACTACTTTGCCTTCAAACTCCTCTTTTGCTCTTTTTTTGCCTTCAAACTCCTTTTAAGCCACAGCAGCTATTCATGGGCCTAAGCTCAAACTACATGGAAACTCATCGGCAATAGAATGTGAAGCATGAGCCATACCCAACAGTTCCAAACTTCCATTTTTTTTATTTTTGAGATTAATTTAGGTTTAGTCTAGGACTGTTGATCTATAATTGTGTATTGTTAAACTTATATTTTGATTATTGCAATTATTTTTTTAATTTTTTGATCTTAAAAGCTATTTTCTAAATTTCAAAATACTTATATGTATGCATGATATATGAACTTAATACATGTGAGACACCATCACTTGATCTAGTTGGTCATTGTAATTTATTGATTTGTTGTATATATGACCATTGTATCAAACAATTCGTGTATGTTGATAATTCTATGCATGTATGCAATACAGTTTGTACTTGTCAGAACCAATCATTTGTTAGTATACTTGAATGATAACTTTTAAGTGGTCTTTTTCGGGCAAAATATTAGTTCAAGTGTGTGTGTTGTGCTTCAAATAGGTAGAAGGCAAGAGATCAGATGAAATGGAGGTCATATAAGGTTCGAAACCTAGGGTCGAAAAAAATAAAAGTAGAAGGTTTCCATCGAAATTTTGGTTGAAACCTAAAAATTTTGGTTTTTTGCTGGGCCAAAACTTAGGTTTTGACTGAAATTTTCTCCATGGACTAAAAGGGAATGTTATTAAGCCAGCAATATAAGATAGTAGATGGAAACGAGGAAAACAATACAAAAGTCAAAGAAATTACAATATATGTGGTAGGGGAAGACCTGAGGAATGCCAGCTGCTGGCTCCACTGCTATATTGTGAAAGACAACTTGAGGAGCAGCCTGAGACCCAGCCTGCAATTGGGCCACTGTGTTGCTGTGAATGACGTAACGTGCTTCCATAGAGCCCCAAGTAGCCCTAAACAGAGAGAGAGAGGATCAGATGATTCAACAAGAAGAGAATCAAGGAAGAAATTAAAGCAATCTAGGGGTGATGCCGGCATAAGATCGGAAGAGAACCTTCGCCATTTGCGGTTGATGTTGACGGTGTTTGCAAGACCTCATTTCCCCCGTCCTCCATTGCCCCCATCTCATCAGTTTGGGTTTTGGCATCCAACTTCTCCACTATCGTCGGCCTTGTGGTCTCCATGGTTACGGACTGTGTTAACAGAGGACAGCTGCATTTGGTTGCCAAGGTGACAGAGTGAGTATTAAGGGATTGGATAGTCACTTTGGCCAAGTGTTCCATTCATTCTACCACCTTCAAAAAAAATTTTAGCAGCTCAGAATTTCAGTAGTTACTAGTGATGATTCGTCCATCAAATTCTGCAGTCCCTGCAGATCATCCATCACACTATCAAGAGACTTGTTTAAGTAAACTTCCTACTTAAACAAGGAATCTAATTGGTAATGGAATTCCTATTTGGACTCGTATTTACATCAGGACTCTTATTAACTCAATCGAGAAAACAAAAATAGATTCTACAAAGTACAAACAGTGTGGGGAACCTAACTAGACTACTTTGACCCAAGGAACGAAAGTTCGCCAAACTTCTCCGATTTGCTACCTAGCGAACTGGCGAAATCTCTCCGAAATTTCGGCGAGATTTGGCCTCTGTTTCAAGCAGATTTCAACCCCCCATTTTGGGGGGTATTTTTGGTCATTTGAGCCCAAACTTGATGTCTACCCTAATTTGATGCCAATATTTGGCAAATTTGAATTATTTCCTCCAAATTTTTCCATGTAAATTCTATTTCATAGCCACATTTAACATGTTACCTTTTGAGGCCTAAATCATTCGGACTCAATTGGAGAGATTACCCGTTGACCTTGAAGATCCCATTACAGAACCCCTTCATAATTTAAATTGTTTCCATAAATTCTTTCATGTATATATTCTTCCCTAACCATATTTGGCACGTTGACTTTTGAGGCCTAAATCACTGGAATATAATTTGTAAGATTGTTTATTGATCTTGAAGATCTTGCTATAGAATGTCTTCCTAATTTGAATTATTTCTAGAAATTATTCTATATAGATTCTCCTCCTTACCACATTTGGCACATTGCCTTTTGAAACTTGAACCATTGGGATAGAATTGGTAAGATTGTCCATTGACTTTGAAGATTCCGTAATAGAATCGCGAGAGAAATCACCTTAAAATCGCGAGAAATCGCCTATCGAGATTCTGGCGATATATCGGTCAATTCGGCGAAATATCGGGATATATCGCCGAATTTTCGGCGATATATTGCAAATTCGAATTTCGTTCGTCGTTTCGGTTCACCTTTCACCTGTGAATTTCAGCGAAAGGTTGTACCTTACTTTGACCTCAAGGGGTGGTTAAATGACCATAATATCCTGATGCAGATTTAGGGTTAAGGGTAGTATGGGAATTTTCCTAAATCTAGGGGCTTCCCAAGAAATTCGAGCAAAGGTGAATGGGTATCGTAGGGTTTACAGGGTGTTTTATGACTCTCAAACTCTGCTGTAGTGTGAACACAAATCTGTACTTTTAACAATATTCAGAAACTAGGGTTTGGGGGGGCTTTTGGCTAGGGTAGGTCAGGTTCTATCTTTTCTATTTCTGCAATTTCAGAACTGAGTTTCAATGATTCAGGCGCTTGGGAAGGTCTGAATTGCATAAAATTAGGGTTTTCAGAAGTTAGGGAAAAATTGCAGAAATTGGGGGAAAAAGATGCAGTGCAGAATTTTCTAAAAGCTAGGGAAACAGGGTTTAAGTAAGGGAATGACAGAAGGGTTGTCTTCTAGGGATTGGAGGCAAAAGGGGGCTTAAGAGGCTGGGAATTTAGAATTTGCAGGGGAAGGGATCCTAGGGCTGCCATGGGAAGGAGGAAGGGGTAGGGGAGTTGTAGGGTCCAGGGAGACTTGGGAGAGGGGCAAAGGCTGTTGCAAGGTGTAGGGGAAGGAAGGGAATAAGGAAGCTGTTGGGGTTGGGGAAGGGGCTGGGAGGACCTATGATGGAAGGGGGAGGAGATTCTAGGGCCATGCAAGAAGGAGAAAGGGGGTGGGGGCCGTTGCAAGGTGTAGGGAAGGGAATAAGGGAGCTGTTGGGCTTGGGGAAGGGGCTGGGAGGCATGGTAGAAGATCTCGCTCTCGAGAGAGATCTCGCCACCTTGAAAAAGAGAGATCTCGACCATCTCGGTGAGATCTCGGTCGAGATATACAATTTTTTGGGGTCAACTCGGTGGCCCATCTCGGTGGGTTTTAGGGTCCCAATTGGTTGAAACTTGGTATTTAGCTTATTTAAAGCCTTTTGAACATGTTGGTGGCCTTGGATTTGTTAGAAACAACCCTATGTATGATTTCTAAGTCTACCCATAGTGTGAAACCGAAATGTAGTAGGATTAGGGAATGCAATGTTATACAACATGTAATATAGAACCTTTAAGGCATATAAATGGAAAGCAAGTATATCAAATGCGTCAACTAACTTAAATGTTATCAAAATTCCATCCATATGAGTATCACAATCTCAATTTTCAAGAATAAAATAATTATACAACCATTAGAAGTTCTATATAAGTCATTAAATCATAAATTCATAAGACAAGGAGATAATGATTGATCTTCCTTGTTGTAGATGTGCTAAGAGTAGTTGCAAGCAAAAATTCAGCCAAAATTCACAAAAAAAGGTAAAAATTGAGAGTTCCAGCGAGATCCAAGGCGAGATATCCCAACTCTCTGCTCTCGCCCTCCATCTCGTCTCGCCAAGGTGAAAAAACGAGATATCTCGCGAGATCTCGCCGAGATATCCTACCATGCCCCCGTCAACTAGGAAGCCTGATCCTTAAACTTAATCAACTTTATTGATCATCAAAACTAAAGAATTAGACCCTGCTCCCTGCAATTCTGCTAGCACAGTCCTGCTATCTACTTCTCAGAAAGTAGACTCTGCTACCGTTGATTATTCGAAAAGCTTCTCCAAAGCTGTTGTTGCTGCTAAGCCCCTGACGACATGTTAACCACTGACCGATCGGCGGATAAGGTAAGGTCGGGACCTGCGACCAATCTCCCTGCCAATCTCGACTCCATAACCTCGTCTAAAACCTCTGCGAAGAACACCATCAGCCTAGAAAACCAAACCCCAACCTCTGTAGCCTCCACCGTCAGTCTGTCACCGGAACCCCTTTATCCCTTCACCCGTTAACCGAAAATACAATTTTACCCCAACCCTCTTCATCTATTTACCTTTTGTCCAAAGCCCACCCCCGCAGGCCCAAGCCCATTCCTAACCCAACCCACTCTAACCTTCCTAAGCCCAACTATGTTGGGCCAAAACCTTAAACTGCCACTGGGCCTTCCACTTCCAACCCTCATGGGCCTCCCACTTCCAACCCTCATGGGCCTTCGAAACCTTCTAAATCCCTCAAATCTCTTAAACATCCCCCCAAAGCCCATCTCACAACCGGTGGCCATAAAGACCAACCCACTACCAGCGACATCAACCTCCCTAAAAGCCTGCCTGACTCCCTCTCTACCCAAATCACTCCTTCTGTGGCCCAGCCCACCACCAACTCCCATAAATCCCAACTCACCACCAAAGTTAAAAACTGTAACTCCTTGCTTGACACCCTTTTATCCTATTGCTCAAATTACAAAATCACCCAACCCTCCATCCCTGACACATTGTTCCCTTCAAAACAGAGCCTTCTCTTCACCACTTTGAACTCCATTACCATCTCGGAGCCTTTATCCCCTACCTCCAACTCCTCCATTGATCCAGATATCATTGAAACCGCTTCTCCTCTCAATTCCCCCCTATGTGAGACTCCTTTGCTTTTTCCCTCCCCCCGCTTCCCCAATAGCAAAAATGATGCCCCCTCCCCCTTTGTTAATAATGTCTGATTTTTTTATTTGGAATGTCAAGGGGCTTAACACCCTTGCAAAACAAGCTGATGTTGGTAACACCATCAAAACAACTAAAGTCTCCTTTTGTGCCCTTCTTGAAACTCATGTCCGAACGGATAATGCCCATTGGATTGCTCGGTCTATTGCCCCCTCTTGGTCTTTCATCTCAAACTCTTCGCCTTCTATCAACGGTCGTATCTGGATTCTTTGGGTCCCCTTAAGTTTCCAAGTATCCCTCCTTGGATCCTCTCCCCAGCTTATGCACCTTAGTATCTTAGGCAACCATTCCCGTCCTTTTCTTCTCATAGTCATCTATGGTTTCACCCGTGTCGCCGATCGCATCCCTCTTTGGGAGGATATTAGAGCTATCTCTTCCTCCCCGGATCTCCCCTGGGGTATTGGTGTGGATTTTAACATCATTAGATTTTCCCATGAGCGAGTCGATGGCACCTCTTCGATTCTTGCCGCGATGGATGACTTCAATGCCTGCATTGACGATTCAAGTATTGCCGACTTCCGTTGGTCGGGCCATCCCCTTACTTGGCATAATCGTCGTTCAGGTCCGGCCGAATTGCCTTTAAACCTGGATCACTTCCTAGCGAATCATTCTTGGGTCTCCTCCTTCCCTTCTTTCCATGCCTCTTTCTCTAACTCAACCTCTTTGATCACTTTCCCTGCTTTGTCCAACTTTCGCCTCCCACCTTCTTTGGCCCAAAGCCATTCAAATTCTTTGATATGTGGACTGCGGACCCTTCTTTCATTCCCACTGTTCAAGAAGCTTGGTCTAAGCCGGTCCATTGTCATTTCCTCCTTATTGCCTTTGCCCGCAAGCTTCACAACACCAAGGAAGCCCTTCATTCTTGGAACTCTTCCTCCTTAGGCAATATCACTTCTAGAGTCATACAGATCAAATCTTCAGCTCACTCAATCCTTCCTCCAAAATGACCCTTCCAACCCCTCCCTTGCTGAGGATGAGGAAGCCCTTTCCTCTGAGCTTTCTTCTCTTCTCTCCTTCGAAGAGAGTTTTCTTCGTCAAAAAGCCAGAATCAAATGGCTTGAGCTCGGGGACTCCAATTCTGCCTACTTCCATCGATCTCTCAAAGCTCGAAATAATTTCAATTCCATCCCCT
Organism: Hakea prostrata; assembly: GCF_041222555.1. Classification (NCBI taxonomy): domain Eukaryota; kingdom Viridiplantae; phylum Streptophyta; class Magnoliopsida; order Proteales; family Proteaceae; genus Hakea; species Hakea prostrata. The sequence continues at coordinate 16,908,361 of NC_142603.1, forward strand.
CCCTCATCACTAATATTAGTACTCGCATTTCCGATCCCTCAAGTATCAAGGCTGAGATTGTCTCCTTCTTCTCCAATCTTTTCTCTCCTCCCTCTCTTCCTCCCCGCACCCCCTTCCCCCCAACCTCATTAATAAAATCATTGACCCTTCTCTCGTCTCCTCTCTTAGCGCTATCCCTTCCAGGGGAGAAATCCTCCTTGTCATTCGCTCCCATAGGCCCAATAAAGCCCCGGTTTCTAATGGTTTCAGTATGGGTTTCTTCCTTGCCTCTTGGGATTTCATTGAGCATGATATTGTCCATGCCATCCATAGCTTCTTCTTTAACCCCTCTCAACTCTCTTCCATCAATCAAACTTTCCTCTGTCTCATCCCCAAAAAGCAAGGGGCTTCCTCCCTCTCTGATTTTTGACCCATCTCCCTTTGTAACCTCATCTACAAATTCATCTCTAAAGTCCTTGCGAATAGGCTAAAAAAGGCTCTCTCTTTCCTTCAGAGTTCGAATCAATCGGCCTTTATCTCAGGCCATAGCGTTGCGGATAACATTTTCCTTTGTGCAGAGATTGTCCGCGGCTTTGATAGATCCTCCCACTCCCCAACCGAGCTGCTAAAGGTAGACCTCCACAAAGCCTTTGACTCTATCCGCTGGGATTTCATCTGCAATGTCCTCTTTTCTATGGGTTTCCCTCCCCTTTTCATCCACTGGATTGAAACCTGTTTCTCTTCTCCCCGATTCTCCGTCATTGCTAATGGATCCCTGACGGGATTCTTCCCTTCCTGTGTTGGCATCCGCCAAGGGTGTCCCCTATCTCCTTACCTCTTCTCCTTAGCCTTGGAAGTCCTCTCCTTAGTCCTTCAATCCAAAACCGACCATCTCCTCATTTCCCCCATTCCCAAGTGCAAGTCCCTAAATCTCACCCACCTTGCTTTTGTTGACGATCTCATGATCTTCCCTAAAGCGGACCACCTTTCCATCTCCTCCATCCTCTCAGCTCTCTCTCAGTTTGAATCCCTCTCTAGCCTTTGGGTCAATCTTGGCATATCCACCATCTTCCTCTCCAATATCCCTGATCATCTTCGAGCCTCTCTCCTCCAGCTCTCGGGTTCTTGCCTAGCTCCTTTCCCGTGGTCTATTTTGGCCTCCCGCTCATCCCTGGTAGGCTCCCTCGCCACCACTGCCTCCCAATATTCGTGAGAAATTGCAGCTTTGGAAGGGTAAGCTTCGTCCTTTTGCCGGTAGAGTGATTCTCATCGCTCTATGCTCCAATTCACTTATCTCTATTGGTGTAGAATCTTCTCCATTCCCAAATCCACCATCCGTCCGATGGAATGCTTATTTTGTGCCTTCTTTTGGAAAGGGCAGGAAACCTCGTGCTTCATCCACTCGGTCAGCTAGTCTTCCATCTGTTGCCCTACCTCTGAAGGTGGCCTAGGAATCCGCCGGATCACTCATGTTAATCTTGCATGCCTTCTCAAACTTATCTAGAAAATTGCCTCAAAGCATGATTCTATCTGGGTTAAGTGGGTCTATTCTTGTCTTGTCCGATCGGATTCCTTTTGGACTGTTCCTTTACCCTCCAACCCTTCACGGGTTTGGAGAAAAATTCTCTTGCTGCACCCCCGTGCCATCTCTGCTATTTCTCTCTCCTTCTCTACTAGCTCCTCCACTTCCTTCTAGCTTGACCCATAGCATTCAATGGACATTCTCTATAACCTTATTGGTCCCCGCACCCCCAAATCCACCCCATTTGCAGCCTTCATCTCAAATAAATCCCGGATCCCTACCCCCTACCCATTCTCACACAAGTTTGGGTATCTCTTCCTCCTCTCTCTAGCTCTTCCCACAACCTCACCATTTGGCTCCCTTCCAATCCTTTTCCACCTCATCGGCTTGGAACCTTCTCAGATCCCATAACTCTAAGCCCCCCTGGCCCCCTTTGGTTTGATTCAAAGGCTTTATCCCTTGTCACTCCCTTACCCTTTGAAGAGCCCTTAACCATGCCCTCCCCACCCAATCATTTCTAACTAACCGCCACATCCCTGTTAACCCCAACTGCATCCTCTGTTGGTCTGGCTGGAGAACCTTGAGCACCTTTTCTTTTCGTGCCTCTTCTCCAGATCTATCTGGGGAAAAGCCCTTACCTCCATATGGCCCCGTTCGAGGCGTTCCTACGGATTTGATCGAGATTGATCTTGGATTTTGAGAAACTTTTCAAGCTCTTCCATCTGCGATCGGATTGGTAAGCTAGTCTCTTGAGCCTTGATCCATCACCTTTGGTGGGAGCACAACCTTCGAAGATGAACCTCCAAATCTCACTCTATAGACAGGATTTGGAATGCCATCTATTTCGATGTATCTTCTAGACTGTTATCTATCCCCCATCCCCCTGTTGATGATACTCCAAGGAATAGGCTTATTGTTGTTTCTTGAGGTCTTACTTCTTCTTTTCAATCTTCTGCTTAAGACCTTGTAGCTTGTTTCCTTTTCTTCTTTTAATATATTATTTATTCATCAAAAAAGAAAAAAACTAAAGAATTACAAAGACCACTTTGCTGTTTATAGCCTTTCAAGACTTGGAACCTATGTAGGAATCCTTAATAGACAAGGATCCCACCACTTGACCTAGACTGTTGGATAGAAATCTACTAACTAAAGACAGATGCTGAAATTAGACATTAAGCTAACTTAAAAAAGCACCTGCTGAATTCTCTTTTACTCTTAATCCCATGTGCGACTTTAAGATAACCAAGGACTCAACAAAACAAACTTTTAAGTAACTTGAATTTCTAAGTAGCACATGCTAAATTCTAATTAATTAGAACTTTTGTTGACATGTGCTAAACTCATGACTTAAGGACTCTGTCCACAACTGGATTAATTCAAACACAACTCAAACTAAGGAAATAAACTCAATTAGGACTCTAAGACTGAACTGGAACTAATTCCAGCAATAAACTAGGGCTTAAATTGTCCAAAATGCCCTTATATAGGGTTCGGCCAGCTTGATTGGTGGGCCTTGGTGATCATTGTGTTCACATCATACCCCTTAGGGAATTTGGCCAGCTCTTGGTGCCACATGGCTTGTGGGCTATTTTGGGTCCAAAATATGGTGTACGTTATACTTGCCAGTCCTAGTCACATCGGAATATTTTCTGGTTACTTGGTCTATATAACTAATAGGATATTGTTGGGTGCCTACTTAATGCACATGGTTGATTAGGTTAGCCTGAAACGTTGTGGATCAATAGATTCTAGAGTCTACAACTCACATGTCAGGTTTAGGGTGAACCAATTAAGCTGTGTCAAAATAGATCATTATATATTAAGGATTTGACATAGTGTAACATACAATCAAGGACTTCATGAACATAATGGGAAGATATATAGTGTTAGATGGTAGGTAAATAATTGGACTGAGGTCTAAAACCTTTTTTTTTTTTTTTTTTTTTTTTTCTGTTGAGGGGATTGGAGGTGGGGGCTTTGGGAATGGGGAGGGTAAATAATGTGAACAAAAAAAAGGGGCCCAGCAAAAGCCACATCCCTTGGGGATATTTTTGTCTCTTTAGATCTTTTTCTTTTATTCAGTCGTGTGTTTTAGTTAAGTTTCTAATCTGATTACAGAATCCCAATTAATTTTTTATTTCAGTTGGAGTTGTCTAGTCTAATATGGAGTCCAAGTCTAAGTAAGTTAGGTCTCTTTGAAGTCGGTTTTATTTATGAGTCTTGTAAAGGCTATATATTCTCATGCCTACTAGAGAAGAATTCAGTTTTTTGATGAATAAATTATTGAGAGTATTGCAGGCAATGAGTTATTGGCAGGGTTCCTTTGAGACAGATCTTGCAGTTGTCTAAGTTTTCATTCCTCAAGCTTCTAAGTTCATTCTGCAATTCCAGCAAGCATCTTCAACCTTCAACCAGCAATTCCAGCTAGCATCTTTCTTCATCCAGTAAATACCATCTTCAGATCTCTCCGGGTGAGCCCAGCCCCTTCCCAACCCATCACAACTTCCCCATTCCCATTTTTTGCTCTTGCACAACCCAGAAACCCCACCCCTGCTATTGCAAACACCCTAGATCCCCTCCCCTACCCAGTGCAGGCCCCTAAACCTCTTCCCTACTCCCCTACACCCTTCTGGAACTATTTCCTAAACCTCTTCCCTACTCCCCTACACCCTTCTGGAACTATTTCCCAACACCCCCCCCCCCCCACAAAAAAAAAACACCAAAAAAGGAGGAAAAAAAGCCCCTACAATTCTCTATTAGCCCTCCCCGTACCTCTCGGCCTCTCTCTTTCTTGCGGCAAATCAGAAAAGTAGAGAAAAAAGAGAGAAAAGAAAGAAAGGAAAAGATTTAGGACTAGTTAGAAAAGATCAACCCAAGAATTCCCCATTGACCTGCCTTGCAACTATTTTCTTCTCACCCATTTAGGTGTTGGAAAGACCACTAACCTTTCCTAACCCCGTAGACCACCAAAATTCAACCAATTGGAGATTCCCATGACACATCAAAACTACCAACCCAAGCCCCAAAACCTTGAAAGCGTCCAAGATTGGAAGGATCTGAAACCTCATATATCCCATCCTCCTTAGTTAACATCAGTAAAACATGTTGTCCATCTATACTATATCCTAGGTATCTAAGGTTTCGATTTACTATTTGATCATTCTACAAGGTGGAATAAGCCTGACCAAGGACCTCTCACTGGGAAGATTTTACTGATAAAAATTAATGAATACATTTTTCTCTAACCAACAAGAAATTAATTTAAAAAAAAAAAGTACTTTTATATCGATAAATTGGTGAATGATTTAAACAAATGGTAGACACGGTCCAAGAATTCGCTCTCAACTCCCATTTTGCCAAGCCAAAAAAGAGAGATCTCACTCAAGTTCACAAGATCTCCCTCGAGATTTGGTATTTTTTTCGTGGCCAACTTGAGTGAACTCGAGGGCCCATCTCAAGGGGTTTTGAGGGTCACGTTGGGCTCTAAGTTGGTAGTCAGCTTACTTTAGGCCCTCTAAACACACTGGTGGCCTTATATTTGTGAGAAAACAATCCTAAGTATGAGTTCTAACTCGACTCTAAGTTAGAAATCGAAATGCTGGAAGAAAGAATATGCAAAGTTATAAAATATGAAATATAGAACCATTAGGACATATAAATGATAACCAAGTGATGAGATACATCAAATTAACTTAAATAGTAACATAATTCCATCCATCTGAGTACAATAGAACATTACATTCTCAACTCTCGAGAATACAACAATACGACCATTATAAGTTCAATATAAATCATAAGTTCATAGCAAAAGTGTTGGGTATGGTTCATGCTGCGCATTTTGTTGCTGACAACCTTCCCTGCAACAAACACGGGAAGATCTACTTGAAATGGGCTTGATTAATCTTCCTTTGGTGTTGTAGATGTGATAAGAGTAGTTGCAAGTTGCAACTAAAGCTCCCGTAGAAATTCGCAAGAAATCCAACGAAAATTGAGAATTGTGGTGAGATATGGCAAGATCTGCGAGAGAGAGAGAGAGAGAGAGAGAGAGTGGCGAGAATTGACCTCTCTCAATCGAGATTAGGGTCATAAAAGGGTGTGGTTGGACCAGATTTTGGTCCAACCAAGATGTCTTGGTGAGAACTCAAGATCTCAAGGGAGTTGTGAGAACTCTGAGATCTTGTCTCACCTTCTTAGAAAAATGAGATCTCTAACCATGAGGGTATAATTTTCAACTGAATATCAAGGATTAAAGGAAAAGGTGGAACAATAAAGTAATGATCATTTAATAATTGTTCCCTATTTATATCAATCCTATATCAATGTAAAGTCTCAACCTATATTGTATGACTTATCATGTTTGAACTTCTACCCCTCTATCTCACTAGGAGTTGAAATTTATCAAAATTGCAAAAGGTGAATTCTCTACCAAAAAAATCATAAAATTTGCAAAACTGATAGGTGGTAATTTTGAAAACCTGTCACAAAATTTTGACCCTCAATAGAACTTCCATATGACAGGTTTTCAAGATAAATTATTCAGTTGTACGTGCTACCTAATATACAGTGTCATGTTAGTAATTTGGTAATTAGTCTTGATGGGACAATTATTTTCCTTCCATCCCTACCATCTTTTGTTCACATCCCTCTTCTTTCCCAAATAAAACATGCATGATATACTTTATACTAATCAAGCCTAAGCATTACTTGGCCTGAGTGTAGGACCAAGTAAGGACATTTTCTAGTCCACAGTTAAAATGGTACGTGATGCATCTAGTAAACTTCACATTCATGTGGCCGTTGGTAACATTGGATATGGTCATATTTTCCAATCTATAGTTAGCAATTTTGGATTTGACCCAAAAAAAAAAAGGATTAACAGAATTGGTTATTCGTCGAATTTGAATTTCATACCATAGTTATCATGAAGAATGTAGTAAGGAAAAAATAATGACACAGCAAACTTCGGATACATTAACATTCATTTTACCAAAATTTAGTTTGGAACAAATTTTTTAATGTGAAACAACAAATATTAGACTAAGAAAGAGAAGAGACAAAAAAAGAAAAACCATTGAGAAGACAACAGTTAAATTAAATAAAATATAGTTAAATTTTTCAATACAATTTCATCAATTCCAGAAAGGAAAAGTTTTCATGCTTTTCCAGCTTTGATAAATCTGTCCACTTGTGGAATCTTAGTCTACAATGTGCCTATATGATTAGCTCACCCTCATTAGTAACTCCCCTAACCAAGATGTATTGAGATGTTCTTTTTTTGTATTTCTGAGTTGAATAATGATATGAATATCAACCATCTAAACTCTAGCATCTTGTATTGGGGAAAGATACTATATCATTTTGACACGAATCACATATATTAGTATTGTGTTTGTGCCTAATTTTATTATTATTACTCATTTATTTTTTTGGGGTAAACCTTCGTTTGCAGCAACACTACAAATATGCAGCGCGAGAAATTTCCAGATTAGTCAGAATATGTCAAGCTCCGATTATACAACATTTTATTGAATCTAGCTTAGGCTCTACTACGATCAGATGCTTCGGTCAAGAAGAAAGATTTATGGACACAAATCTTAAGCTAGTGGATGGGTACTTACGACCCAAATTTTATATATCTGGTGCAATGGAGTGGTTGTGCTTTCGTATGGATATGTTAACATCCATAACATATGCCATCTCATTGATATTCTTGATCTTTGTTCCCAAGGGGGAACTTAGTCCTGGTAAAAAAAAATTGAAGTTGATGAAATCTTAAAACATTATCATTTTGGATAACATAAATGATGGTTCATTTTAAATCATGATCTGAATTTATTTCTTTACTTTGATGTAGGGATTATGGGTTTAGCGGTCACATACGGGCTTGGTTTGAGTATGTATGAAGTCATATGGAGTCTTAGTAGTCTTGAGAACAAAATTATATCCATTGAAAGAATATTGCAATTTACATGCATTCCTAGTGAAGCCCCTCTATTGGTAGAAGAAAATAGGCCAAATCATGATTGGCCATCAAAAGGGAAAGTTGATATTGTTAATCTACAGGTGATCTTCATTTTGAATTCTTAAGCCTTCATTTCATATTGCCCCATTTTATACAATGGATCTTATGAATCTTGATTTTGCTAGATACTTTTCAAGGTCTACTTTGTGAGGCTTTATGATATAATTATTTTATATTTATATAGGTCCGATATGCCCCACACCTTCCTCTTGTTTTACGTGGTCTTACATGCACTTTTCTTGGAGGGATGAAGATTGGCATTGTCGGCCGAACAGGGAGTGGTAAATCAACTCTCATACAAGCTCTCTTTCGTGTGCTTGAACCAGTAGTTGGACATATTTGTATAGATGATATCAATATCTCCAACATTGGCCTTCATGACTTGCGGTCAAGATTAAGTATCATCCCACAAGACCCTATAATGTTTGAGGGAACTCTAAGAAGAAATCTCGATCCACTTGAACAACACACTGATGAAGAGATCTGGGAGGTGAGATTTTTTTCCATTTTATGTATAATTTTAAATCAATGAAAAAAAAAATACAATAAGAGTATCTTCTTTGCATTGATGATCTAAACATAAAATGAGCACAACCACATTGTCTAGTTAGAACACGTATGAATATAAACTCCTTTCTTGTGGTCATCTTCTTTGATTTTTATTTAATTTGTAAAATCATTTTCTGTTAGATATTTAAATTCTTGTTTTAGATGCATTGACCATACTTGGGAAAAGTTTATTATGTTAAATTGTCTAAACTGAGACTTAGAAGTAGAATACTTTTTCCTCTTTTTTCCATTTCATTTGGCACCTTATTCCCTTTTCCTTTTGTCCTACCCCCCCCCCCTTCTTCTCTTGCTTTCCTTGTTTTTATGGCTATTATTTCTTAATAAGCTTCCAATTTAACATGAACATTTCCTGGCTTAGGCTTTAGATAGATTCCAACTTGGTGATGAAGTCCGAAAGAAGGGAGAGAAGCTTGATTCTGCAGGTTGATTTCTTCTCGTGTTCTCTCTATAAAAAAGTTGCTTAACATTAGTTTATCAATGAAAAGTGCTTTTTGTATATTTGTAATTTTTAGCTCATAACCCAGCTTTCTAACCCACAATAATTAACCCATTTTTATATGGTGGCTTTACAGTGATTGAGAATGGGGAAAACTGGAGCATGGGTCAAAGACAACTAGTCTGTTTAGGACGAGTTTTACTAAAAAAGAGCAAAGTGTTGGTGCTTGATGAAGCCACTGCATCAGTGGATACTGCAACTGACAATCTAATCCAACAAACACTACGTCAACATTTCTCTGGGACTACTACCATCACAATTGCTCATAGGATAACATCAATTCTCGACATGGATATGGTCCTCCTTATTGATAATGGTTAGTGGCTATTTAGTACACCAAAATCAAATTACTTACAGCAGAATTTGGTAACACATTTTTCATTGTTATTTGTTGCTTTCCTAATCAAATTGTCATGTTTTCTTGCCAACTAGGTCTTATACTAGAGTATGACTCCCCGGCCAAATTGCTGAAGAAGAAGACCTCATCATTTGCAAAGCTTGTTAAGGAATATACTCGAAGATGCAATTCTTAGTTTTTGAACAGCCAAGTACTGAGTTTTGCCTGTTCAAACTAAGCGTGTTGCATTAGACATTGAGTTGCGTAGGTGTTTTGAATATGATAAAGTTCATTGAGAAGTTGAGGAAGCATGTTCTGAGTCAGAATTAACATTCACTGTAGTACCGAGGATAGAAAGGATGGTGAGAAGGGGATTAGAAAAGATATCTTGTTCATGCATATCCATAACTCTTTAGAATGTCCAAATTATGTAATTTCTTGTTCAATTCAGATTCAATCCAAAATGGAGTCAGTCAAGTGGAAAATAAATTCCAATGAAAACTAAATTCTCTTGGACAGCTAGCATGGAAGGGTAGAGATACCTGAATCTACATGAGATTCAACATATGGCCAACCCTGGACTTTTCTTCTTCATGCTGAACTATATGTTTATAACAAACTCTCTTAAAAATTTCTTCAACTAGTATGGAACCCCTGAACTAGAAATTCCAGTTAGATTCCTTTAGTTTAACCAAGATGCCAATGTAGCAATCTTGAACATCAAACTGAAGGTCTCTAACATTGAGAGGCAAAGTTTTGGTCATGGCCTTGGTTTTAAATCCCCAAAGTTTCTTCCTTCAAGACTCGAAAATCTACGGAGTGGAAATAGGCTAATTATCATATTCGAAATAGACAAAGCCTTCATGGTTAGACGGTCAATCACACTATTAGTCTATTACTCAACTTGGAAATGTAAACAAACTTACAACCAACAGTATCCTACTACTTGATTTTATTCTCAACAATCCCAAGGTGACAAAATTTGGTGCTAGACTGGAGACACACTTTAGAATTGGCCAATCAAAAACTGTTTTGGCAGAGCTTGAAACTTTTGCTACCAAAATTTCCTTTAAAGACAACAATCTTATATTTTACTACCTAAGTTGTTCTCACCAATTGCTGTTATGATAAAAAATTGAATTTTCCTCCTCTCAAAGTTTTCCATCCATGAGCAATTATTTTAGTCCACACATCTCAAAATTGGTTGTAGAATGGCAGTTTGAATTTTTCCAATACCTAACCATGTGAAATGTTCTCTGCACATTAATCTAGAAAAAGGTATGATTCAGGTTCATCACAAAAGAGGATAATCAATAAAATTTCAAGACATTAAGTATTCCAAAGAAATTACATTATGCAAATCTTTATTTTTAACTTATATTATGCAAATGTTTTTTTTTTTTTTTTTTTTTGTCATTCATTCAAAGAGAAATGTGTCCTTTATCCAAAGGGAAATAGATGAAATAGATGATTAATTTCTTTGTCAGAAATTGACCTGACAAAATTTTCTAAGAAGCCCAACACCAAATTCCCCCGTCCTCCTTTTCCGCTTGATAGCGTACCCCATTGGAACTGAAGATAGGATCCACGGAAATTGAATTCTCTGCTTAATAAGACCCATTCCTCTTGGAAGCCACTAATAATTAGGGATACCTCACTACCTCACTTTCTCTTAAGCTTTTAAACAAAAGTGGCCCTATGAAACTGGCTCCTCTCTACTCTCTTCCCCTCACCTCCAACCTTTTTCTCTTCTTTCGAATTCTGCCATCAACTAACCAAATCAACAGTTCAAAAATAGGAAAATCTGGTTTATGAGAATTAACCTTATCTCTTTTTCTTCCTCCTTATTTTTAAAAATTTTTTTTTTTATGGTGCTATATATAAGTTCCCCCTACCGCGGTCACCATACAATAAACCCATTCCCACAAATGCAAAATCCCAATCCGTTTTCAATTCCACCATGACACATCCCATTCTGTTGCTTGAAATTTTGATGGTAGTATATTTTAGTGTAAGTAAAATTTTTATTATTATTATTATTATTATCAATTCATTTCGACATGGTGATTTATTTGTTTTTTTTTTATTTTTTATTTTTATCATTTTTATTTAATTCTTACATTATTTTCCATTACAATTCAGGTTTCTCAGGCTAAGAATGATTTTTCACAGTACTGGGCAGAGCATACTAGTCTTTCACATGCTCCAAGTTGGTTGACAGCAAAAGCGTCTCCATTAACCTTCCATCAAGTGGATATTTTTATGAAACTAATGGAGGAAAACAAATTTCCTTCCCAGCTTCACTTGTTCTGTGTTCAAGCTAACATTGCTTGTTCTACAAATGCACTGGTGAAGAGGGTAATGAACACAACGCTACCACCAATAGCACAGTGGAATGCTTTCAAAGTAGAATATGATAAAGTTCCAGACAAAATACCCATGTCAGTTGCACGCCAAGGGGGATTGCCTTATTTCCGGAAGTCAATGGTGAAAAAAGGAGGCTTCATTTCTGTTCCTGATCTACGGGATCCACTATCATATAAATCATTCTTACCACGACCCTTGGCATCAAAAATCCCATTTTCCTCCACCCACATCAATGAATTGAAGCATCTTTTTGGTGTCATGGATAAATCAAAGATGGAGAAATATATTAAAGACACCCTTAAGACATGTGAGAATCGTCCCATTCGTGGTGATCAGGTCACTTGTGCGATTTCCGCCGAAGATCTCATTGATTTTGTTATTGGAAAACTAGGGCACCGTATAAGTGTATGGAGTACTGAAAATATTGAAGGATCTTATGAAAATGTTACAGTTGGATCTGTGAAACTCATCTATGCAAACTTCTCTAAACCACCAGCCTTATGTCACAGTCTACCGTTCCTATTTCAAGTTTACTATTGTCATGTTTTAGAAAAGGTAAAGGTTTATGCAGTTGATATATATGCTCGAAAGAAAGTGAATCATGCAATTATGGCTTGCCACTATGAGACATCAACCTGGAATCCAAAGCATCTTGCTTTTAAGCTTCTAGGTTTTGGCCCAGGCTTAATTGAGGTCTGTCATTGGATAACTGAGAATGGACTGGTTTTGGCAAAGACTTCAGGTTGAGCAGCAACTGGAGATTCTATCTCCCAAGTTCTCTTATCTGTGTAGTGTGTTACTTCTTAGCTATTCAAATGATAAATAACAACTTTTGTTTTCTTATTGTGCCTTGCAAGCTAGGTATAATTTATTGAATTAGTAGTTGAATATGGATTTTTCACTTTCTTTAGGCCATTTGGTCAGAATGGTTTATAATCGTTACCAATAGATTTTTATGTATATTATCCAAATAGTTGAAATTTTATGATGATGTGGTGAACAGAAAAATCAGTTTCTGTATTTAAGTTGTTTTTGTGTTTGACCTGCTATTGTTCTTCATATTATGAACAGCAGATTGTTGCTTAGTTGTCTTTCAAATATAATATCTAGTCAATCTCCTCTTTCAAATGAGAATGCCCTTCCTTGGCTGGGTACCTACAGAAGGACCATCACAGTATGACAGTATCTATCAAGATTAAAAATGTCACTGTATCAAATCAAGAATGCTGACAAACTAGCAGGCATTTTTAACAGGTAAATGCTGCTATGGTTGAATGGTGGCTGTCATTAATAAATTTGTACTATTATTGGATGATACTTCATTCATCTGGTTAGATCAATTTAAGACGATGAACAAGTTGTTGCCACAGTGACAGTTATTTTATAATTAGCCATTTGAATCACTATTAATTGTCAGGGCATGCACATAACAAAGAACATTAAAATAAATGTTTGTAAAAGTGTTGATTACAATTGAGACAAGTTTGATCAATACCAAACTACAAATTCAAGTGTATGGCAAGTACTATGTCAAATCTGTTATCTTGATTCAGCTATCACAGGCAGTTTTTCGTTCATCAGAGAGTTACCCATCTGGAAAATTTAGCATCTACTAGAACAGATGAATTTCTAGGTTAATAATTCACAACCACCTGAATGGATGCTAAGTTCCCATGCTTTTGTTCTTTCTTGTATAATCTCTCTTAAAATGTATTAAATAAAATTCATAAAGACCCAGAATACCGCTATCCGCTACCCCAATGCTTGATCCCTGGTTTCTGAAGTAGCGTATGAAGGTTTTAACCATCAGAACAACTAGGGTATTGGTTTTGGTCCAGTGTTTAATAGTTCTCTCTGACCTTAAGTAACTCCTTGGGCTTTTGATATTCTATACTTCTCTCTATTTTCTAGTTTTATTCTGAATCCTACCCTTTGAGCTACATCCCAAGAGCTGCTTCATGGTCACTAGAGTGAATATTTCTTTATAATAAAAGCAACTTCCACATCCAGTGAAGGAGTAATCACATGTCTCTTCTCCTCTAGTTTGTGTTTACCCCCCCTGCAGCAAAAGCATTTCCCTCTTTCCTCTCCATTCCTTTCCTAACGCAGCATCAAAGCCTGGTTAACATTGTTGTCCAGCTTCAATGTCATAGTTCTCCATCAATGTAACCTCCTTAATCCCTATTTAACCGCCTGTAATGTTTCACATTAGCCACTTTGTTACCAACAAAATGGAAATCGACCTCAATATGACTCGCTCTTTTAATTTTGATTTTCCTTCTTCATAGCATCATAACATATTATCTAAACCATTATTTTTCAGAATTGAGGTTTGCCTGAGTTAGCTTACACACCTTGACGTGATCAAGAGGATAAATTTTAAAATAATTAAATATAAGATAGAATTTAGCCATCGACCTCAAAAAAAAAATTCAAACTCCTTACTTCAGATGTAAACCAGGCTTTTAATTCATTAATTCATTCATACATTATTCAATCTGCGAGCATTTCTGATCTCATAATGCCAACATGAAAACATTTGAAGAACATTATTACGAACAGCCGGTCGATACCGAAGAACTCAAGAAATACAGGTGCAAATGCCATGAGGTGTGCAACCTACGTTTACAAAGCCAGCTTTCTTGCAGCACTCATAGCATTCAGTTGGTGACACGCATGGAGTACCATCACAAGGTGGTTTCGTTAACGCCATTGTTTCTCCTGATTTCATTTAGACTTGTAAGTGCGAGAGAGAGAGAGAGAGAATAGCCAAAATAACAAGTGTTCTCCAATAGAAAAAAATAACAAGTATTTAGCTAATTTGAACATTTTAATCTAGAGAATCAAAGAGAGCCACTTCTCCAGTGGCAAAAATAACAAGTATTTGGATAATTAAGATAATTTAATCTTGAGAACCACTTCTACAATAGCAATAACAAGTATTTGGCTTATCAAAGTATCTTACCTTCTGTACTTCCTATAATTATTGATACAATCTTAGTCTTTACGTAAAATTACTGTTGTTCTCCATAGTTAAGATTCATTAGCTAACTAATGTTGTGACATCTTTGTATCCTTCAAAAAACCTCAACATAACTTTATTGTTATTACTTATTTACTCTTCATGTCAAGTTATAATACTATCCTTAATACATCAAGAATATTAGCCCTAAACCTGAGACAAGGATTTTGAGATGAATGACAACAAAAATGGATGCATGGACAAAATAAATGAACTGCATACAACCAACTAGCTTTCGGTTTGGCTCTCCCATGCACGAACTTGAAGCTTAACTCATCAGGGTCCAGTTCTTTGAAAACCAAATGACCAAATATAAGAAAATAAATGGGTATCTTATATAGGGTAATAAATGAGGGTAATATCGTTTTTTGGCTTCTTAATTCTAACAATGGACGGAAGAGACACTACACACAACATTAACAGCCCCTTATCACTGTTAGAAATGCAGGGACCAACATTAATTTCATAGAGAATAGGATTTGACCAGTAATAAACTATAATATGGGGCATCAATGATTATCCCTTTAAATTAAAAAAGGGTATAGGTTCCTCACTTCGTCTCCAATGACTTGAAAACAATTGGAGGAAACAAGGACTGAGCAGGCAAACACCCAAAACTTTGAGCTCTAGCTGTTTCGTTAGTTCTTTGAACTAACTGGAGAAGTTGATCTCTGGTCACTTTTCAATTATTTTTGGCAACAAGAAGGAGATTAACTTACCGGGCATTGATATGAGAGCGAAGACAAGAACAGCAGCAACAAGGAAAAGCTTGGAGTTTGCCATCTCTCCGTGATCTATTCAGTGTTCAAGGGCAAAGCCTGGGGTTTGCTGGTTTCTATATGATCACAATCTGGTGTGGGTTTGTTAAACATTTCTAGCTTCCTGGGTTTTATAGGAAAAATCTTGCTAGAAACCATATGGAAAATCTTCAATATTTATTTCTCTATTAAAGAAGAAATCTATTCTGTTTTCTTATTTAATCTTCAAGTAATATCTTACTATTAATATCCTTAAGATTCAATGGATGAACACATGAACAGAATCACCTTAGTTTAATCTTGATGATTTAAAACTTCATTCTTTTTTCAATCACAGATGGTATAAGATCTGGTTGCTTATTTTGAAGAGACTTCCAAACATTTTTCTTTGGGGGAAGGAGAAAAGGAAATCAAATACATTACCTAGATAGGTTATGGAGACAATCTCTCCTAGCAAATCTGGATTGTTATGTTTAGATTTGGCTGGATATTGGTGTTTATGTTATTGAGAAATGAATACAAATAAATACTAATGGGAGATAAACTTTCTCTATAAGAAAAGAGATTTGTCTGGAATGGAAGATTACACTAAATGAGAAACTGCCTATAATAAAAAATTACAATGAGATAAATACCATATAATAGAAGTTTACAATAAGAGATCTACATAGAATGGAAAATTACAATGAATTTACTTAGGTTAGAAGATTACAATAACACTACTAAAAATGCAAAATATATGCAATAATATACCAAATATGGAGCATGAAGATCATGAATGCCCAACTTGGACTGAAGATGGTAGAACGAGGCATGACCAAGGAATGTGAAAATAAATTAGAAAGGTACTCAGATGAGGGAACCTTGGGTGCAATGAAGATGATGGATAATGCACGATCAAGGGATGTGATGAAGTAAACAATTTGATTTAGGACTTAGAGTTTAGGACTCTGAGCCTAGGGTTTAGAGCTTAGAATTTAGAGTTTTTTGTTTAAGATTTAAACTTTTAGATTTGGCACAAGATTTAGAGTTCATGTTTTACGTTTAGCATTTGGAGATAGTTTTTGGGTTTTCAATAATGCCACAGAGAGAATGGGGAGAGGTGTACTAATTTAGAATGAGGAATGAAGTTTAAGATGAATATTCAAACTTGGAAACAGGGGCGGACCTATGAAGGGGCCGGAGGGGGCCATGGCCCCCCACCGAATTTTTTAAAATTTTATCCATATTCTCCTAATTCCTTTAATTTTTTCGGTTTTTTCTCTTTCTACATGTGAAATGTCACTATTTGGCCCCCCCCCAATATTGTGAACAATTTTTAAATGTAAAATGATGGGTATAAATGTCATTCCTAATAAAAAAAACTAATCCATCAATCCCTATTTATTCTCCCCTCTCTTCTCTCTCGTCTTTTATTCCTATTTATTCTCTTATGTTTCTATAAACGTGGGTTAAACGAAATTTTTGACCAACGGGGGTTGGTCCAAGTGGTAAGCAACTTGGTCCGCTTAAGCAAGGTTCCGGTATTGAAACCTTGTGGATGCAAAAAATCCCCGCTCGGAGACTCACCTACCAAAGCCAGGTGTGCGACCCGGGTCGAACACCGGATTAGTCAAGGCAAAGCCCGGGGTTGGCAACCAAAAAAAAAAAAAAAAAAGGA
This sequence comes from Hakea prostrata, assembly GCF_041222555.1. Taxonomy (NCBI): domain Eukaryota; kingdom Viridiplantae; phylum Streptophyta; class Magnoliopsida; order Proteales; family Proteaceae; genus Hakea; species Hakea prostrata. The sequence continues at coordinate 16,925,094 of NC_142603.1, forward strand.
AATTTTTGAAAAAAAAAATCTTATTAGGTATTCAAAAATCAAAATATTATTTCTAATTAAAAACTAACTCTTCATCCCTATTTATTCTCTTATCTCCTCTCCTCTATCCTCTTTTTTTCCTATTTATTCTCTTCCCCTTCTATAAACGTGGCTTAAGAAAATTTGGAAAAAAATCTACTCCACAATTAAGTCTCTTTCTCTTTCTCAATTTATTCATTGTTTCTTTTTTTTCTCTTTTCTTTTGTTATTCTTTTTAATTTGATTTTATATTCTATGTTTCTTTATTTCTTCTGCAATTTTTTTTATTTGATTTTGAATTGTGAATAAAATGTCTATAGTTAGTAGGTAACTAACTACCATTGATTTGCATCTCTTACCTAAAAAAAATTTTTGGTTTACATCTCCTACCAATGAAAATTTTGGTTTGCATTTAACTTTTTAGGGTTGAAGTCATGTGTATATTTTTTTTATATTGTTGCTTTAATTTTACCTATATTTTGTTGAAAAAAAATATATCATTATCAATAATTTATCATTTTTTCAAATATGTGTGGGCCCCACAAAATATATATGGGTCTATTCTTTAATTTAATAAAATAATTTAGTTGTGGGACCCCAAATAGGAAGGTTACTGGCTTTCATTCTTCGCCCCCCCCCCCCCCACTATTGCATCCTGGGCCGCCACTGCTTGGAAAGTCTAGGATTTGGATTCAGACTTGGCAAATTTAGGATTAGGATTTGGAATTTTATATGAACAAGATGAGGAATAGATGGATTAGCAACCGCTAGAGTAGCAGTTGAGGATGATGGTTTGACAGCCATGAAGAAGACTAGATCAAATGTTAGGCTAATAGCATATTAAGTTTAGATTTGGCTGGATATTAGTGTGTATGTTACTGAGAAATGAATACATATAAATACAAGAACAGGAGATAAACTTTCTCTATAAGAAATGAGACCTACCTAGAATAGAAGATTACAATAAATGAGACAACTAACTAGAATAGAAGAGCATAATAAGATAAATACCTATAATCAAAGATTACAATGAGAGATATTCCTAGAATAGAACATTAAAATAAGATCCACTTAAATTAGAAGATTAAAATAAATAAACTATCAAAAATGCAAGATATACACAATTATATCGCAACATGAATATGCTAGTTGCTTAAGATTGCAAGCTAGATGTGTAAGTTCTCCATCTAAGAGAGAGAGAGAGAGAAGTAACTGGAGGCCCATAGGCCTGGGGGAGAGGAGAGACAACTGGGGGGCATAGGCCCACGGGGAGAGGAGAAGGTGTGGTAAAGTGGGGTTCGAGCTGAAAGAGAAAGAGAGAGAGGCAACTCGGGGCCCATAGGCCCACAGGGAGAGGAGAAGGTGTGGTAATAGCGGGGGTTCAAGCTCAAACATCCTTAGACTCACTGCCTCTACATAGGAGGCTGCCACCACTATGCTAGACAAAGAGAGATAGATGTTAGACATCATTTTAATGAACCATTGAAATTCTAGGTGGTTTGACCCAAAAAAATTCGAATTCAAATGGTATGAATGAATGTCAAACATTATTTTTATAACTATTGAAATTCAAGCTTGAACCCCTAAAGGTGGCTCCGTTGACAAAAGATCAATGCTTTCACGTAGGATGTTAGAATTCAAATCCCCTTGGGGCTAGGGGCGAAGCCTCGCCTATATTAGTTAAAATCTCCCCCAAGGATGTAGTCGAGGTACATGTAAATTGACCCAAATGAACCTGATCAAATCCAAAAGAATAAAAATAAATAAATAAATAAATTCAAGGATGTAATGGATTCATTGCCCATGGAAGAGCACTTTGAATTAAGGATGTCAAGTAGTACGGTTTTGGAAATAGGATAGTACAGAAAATGAATGTTCGAAATCAAACCCTTGCATACTATTTTCTATCTACGTTTACAAAATTGTTACTATACCATCATGTTATTGTATACTTACAATATAAAAACAATGAATTTAAATGAAACATAAACAATATTAAATGATACAGTACCATTTTCGTATATAAATGATAAACAAACGATACAAACAATTATGAATATATATATATATATATATATATATATATATATATATATATATATATATATATATATATATATATATATATATATATATATATATATATATATATATATATACCGTTGATACCATACCCAAAACCAATTTCATACTGGGAAAACATCTTTTGCTATGCACAGCAGTGCACATATATACCAAGTGGTGACTCAAAAAACAAAACAACTTTAGAGCTATTGAGAATTTTCTTAATTTAAAATTAAACTTTGAATCCCAACCTTCTATTTTGTATAAAATGCGCACTACTGTGCATAGTAAAGAATTTTTTTTTTTCCCATACCATACTATACCATAATGGAAACTATTTTTAAAACCATATGTAAGTATTTTGAAATGGTTCGTGATGGCACTTTTATCAGCTGCTTTGGATTTCTATATAATCAACATGTCCTAGCACTGAAAAACTGTCAATTTATAAGGAATGGATTTCTTCCAACGCATTAGCCATGTACCATGGGGCAACAACCTCCCCGTTAATGGCTTGGGCGGCATGGAGGGAATCAATGCGCACCTCCACAGTTCCCACCTCGCACTTCCGAGCTTCCAAAAGCCCACACCAAATACCTTTCATCTCACAAGAGAGGATGTTCGAGTTAGCAACCCTTCCTCCAACAGCAAACAAAACTTGAGCATTATGCACCCTTCCAATAGCACCATAACCCGCACGGTTATGGTGGCCTTATCAAGTGGTCTATAAACGGCTTCTTACGAAAGAAAGTAGCATCAATACCCCATTGTTGAAGAAAATCCTGAGAGTTAGCACCATCTTCAACCTTTATGTCCTCTCCTTTCTTCGATGTTACTCAATGAGTTAAATGATTGATGATATGTATATCAGCCACCTAAACTTCAGTAGCTTGCATTTGAGAAAAATACTGCATGATTTTGTCCAAAAACTATACATTCGTAACTTTCATTATTATATGTCTTTTTTTTCTTTTTTTTTTTTCTTTTCGCACGAGAACTTTCACGATTAGTTTGAACATGTCAAGCTCCTATTATACAACATTTTGCAGAATCCAGCTTAGGTACAACTACAATCAAGTGCTTTCATCAAGAAGTGAGGTTTATGGATTTATATTTTAAGCTCGTGGATAGATACTTACAAACGAAAGTTCATCTCTCTGGCGCAATGAAGTGGTTGTACTATCAAATTGATATGTTGACGTCGTCACTTATGCCATTTCATTGGATTTCTTGATCTTGATGCCCAAGACCATACCATTATGGCAAGGAAAAGTTTGATTCAGAGGGAGAAGAAGAGGCAGAAATTGGAACAGAATTATCGTTTGATTCGTCGATCCTCAAAAAAAGAAATAAGCAAAGTTGCGTCGTTAAGTGACAAATGAGAAATTCATGGAAAATTACAATCCCCATTGCGTAATAGTGCACCTACACGTCTTCATCGAGGTTGTTTCGACCGGAAGACCGAGAGCTAATTATCAAGACTTTGGGTTATCAAGACACATACTTCGGGAATGGTTCATGCATGGGGTACTTAGTCTTGGTAAGATAATTGAAGTTGATAAGATAATAAAATATTTTCATTTGGGAAAATGCCATTCTTAATTCAACTTAAATCATGATTTTTATTTTTAACTTTAATGCAGGTATTATGGGTTTAGCAATCATATCTGGACTTGGTTTAAGTATGTATGAGATAATATGGAGTCTTAGTAGTCTTGAGAATAAAATTATATCTATTGAAATAATATTACAGTTTATACGCAGCCCTAGTGAACTCCCTCTATTGGTAGAAGAAAATAGGCCAGATCATGGATGGCCATCAAAAGGAAAAGTTTATATTATTAATTTGCAAGTAATCCTCATTCTAGACTTCTTAAGCATTTACATCCTCATAGGTTTTTGTAGATCTAGTATGATCCACACCTTCCTCTTGTTTTACGTGATCTTATATGCACTTTTTCTGGAGGGATGAAGATCGGCATTGTTGGTCGTACAGGAAGTGGTGAATCAATTCTTATACAAGCACTCTTTCGCATACTTGAACCAATAACTGATCATATTTGTATAGATGGTGTCGATTATCTCCAAGGTTGTCCTTTAATTAATTAAAAAAAAAATTTTTAAGAGAATTTCATTGAAACAGGCAAGAAGGACTAATAGCGTATTGATTACAAAATCCAAGAAGACACGTAGTTGAATTAGGCCATATCATCATGCTTGTCTCAAATGATGCCTTCCTAGCTAGAGCATCGGCAACACAGTTTGCCGCCCTAAAAATAGGCTCTAAAACGAAAGAGTCAAGCCCACTAAGGAAAACTTTAGGGTGCGTTTGATAAAGTTCTTAAAAAACGTTTCTGGCGTTCTTCTGTTCTTTGGGAACGGAAGAACGGGTTAGAGGCGTTTGATAAAACGGTTCGTTCTTCTGTTCTTTAAGAACGGACCGGTCAGAAAAGTGTTCTAAAGAACGCTTTTTGCAGAACATAAAAAAGATGTTTTTACCAAAGAACAGAAACGGAAGTGATAAAATTGGTTCAAATTGAAGCCTTAGAACAAGTTTATCAAACACCAACTTATTTTTCAACCAAAAAAAAACACTAACATATTCTATTTAGTGTTTTAAAAATATTTTCAGAACAGATTTATCAAATGCCCATTTTCAAGGAAAGAACGGTCTTTTAGCACAGAAACATTAAAAAACAGTTTTGCATAAGAACTGGTTTCTCAGAACGGAAACATTACCAAACGCATACTTAATATCCTCAACAATGCAAGATATATTGGCCGAAACATAGAATGAGGGATTAAGGAGACAGTTTATCAATTCCTCACAATCGGACTCGAGAATAACTTGAGAATGCCTAGCTTTAATGAGCTAAAGAATGCCCATCCTCAAAGGCCCAAGTCTTGAGAACGTTCAGAGCCTGCAAAAATAGAGCTTTTAAAACAGAAACGTTACCTACCCAATATTCTTTGAATTACAACAATCCCATGAATTTTTTGTACCTAAATTGTTCTAACCAGTTATTGATTTATGAGGTCTTCCCTAGTCAAAACTTTCCTTCATAGTCAAGCATTCTAATCCACACATCTCAAAATTTGATTGTTAAAGTGTTAATTTGAATTTTTTCCACAGCTAACCGTGTGAAATTTTCCCAAGACAAAAGGTGTGGCTCGGGTTCATCCCAAAAAAGAAGATTTCTTTAGTAGTAAAATTTCAACATATTATTTTGAAAATATATTATAAAATATCAACATAAAATCAGAAAATAAGAAAAATCTGATCTATGAGACTGACCCTTTAGGAAGAGAGAGAGAGAGAGTTGATGGTGCTATAAATTTAATCCCTTTTCCCTCTCCGAACTGGTCTTCATGGAACAAACCCATTCCAACAAATGCAAATTCCAAATTCATTCCATTCTTCATTTCAGTTCCACCATGACAAGTCTCCTCCTTTTGCTTGAAATTCTGATAGTAGCATATCTTGGTGTAAGCAAAATGATTCTTTTCTTATCTATTCATTTCGACATGATTAAAACTTTGTTTTTTTTCCTCCTTCTTTATTTGTTTCTTTTTTCCCTCTCTTTTTTTTTTTTTTTTCTCCTTTTTTTAAAAAAATATTAAAAAAAAAAAAAAAATATTTTTTTTTCCCCATTCAACAAAAACCAATTTATCATAGGCCCAATGGTATAATATTCATGGGCCACACATGGGCTGGCCCAACTTAGAAATAACACTAATGGGCTACACTTAGCCCACATTCTAGAAAGGAGGGAGATTCTAGAGGAATCTACATCCATAAAGTATCTTGTCTCTAGAAATATCCCTAGAAATATCTAGACCCACTAGAATATTCATAACCATTAGATTCTAGACACTTGTACAAATCACAACCATTCATTGTATCCTACCTCACCTATAAATAGGGGAGGGATTCATTTGTACAAAGCATCAAACAAGTGAGCAATACAAGTTCTCTCAAGGTTCTCTTTGAGCTCTAAGCTTTCTTCTACTCTCTCTAGCTGGGTTTTAGGCTGACTTAGTGCAAGAAAGTGCTAAGTGCCGGCACGGTTGGCTTAGTCAATAACTAAGGCCGTGACATTTGTGGTATCAGAGCTTCGGTTGGGTGTGTCAAGCGTGTGGGAAAACACGATGACGAGCGAGTCCGAGACGTTCAATGGTGCACAAGAGGAGCTAAATCGTGGGAGGGAGACCCACACCACCAAGGATAGGCGCAAGGGCAAGGAGAAGTCTGTTGAAGTTAGTGCAACTATGGAGCCACGTCTAACGCGGGTGGAGTTGGCGATGGCCGAGGCAAGGGAACGCCTTGACGTTGGGGAGCAAAGGACCGATGAGCTCGATGGCCGGATGGACGAGCTCAAGGAGTTCCTATTGGGTGCTCTCAACACCATGGAGCACAAACAACAACAACAGTTTGAGGCCCTTCAGACCCAAGTAGTGGAAAGGATCGCCACGGTGGAAGCTCGTGTGCAGGAATTGAGTAGAGAGGTAGCAACGTGCAGGAGAACCACGATTGGAGGGAATGTGTGGCGTGAGGCACCAAGGGTGGAAGTGCCAAAGCCTAAGGCATTCGAGGGAACAAGAGATGCTCGGGAGGTTGACAACTTCCTATGGCACATGGAGCGGTATTTCGAGGCTACGTCGATGGAGGACGAGTCTACCAAGATCAAGACCGTGCAACTCTACCTCACCGAAACCGCAGCTCTATGGTGGAGACGAAGGTACAACGACATGCAAAGAGGTACGTGCACCATAGACACATGGGAAGACTTCAAGAAAGAGCTTAAGAAACAATTTTATCCGGAGAATGCTGCATTCTTGGCCCGAAAGAACATCAAGAGGCTAAAACACACGGGGTCGATTCGAGACTACGTGAAGGAGTTCTCAACACTCATGTTGGAGGTCCCGAGTATGACCGAAGAGGAACTTCTCTTCGACTTCATGGATGGGCTCCAAAATTGGGCCTCGCAAGAGCTACAACGTCGAGGTGTACAAGATCTTGCTACGGCTATAGCGGCGGCGGAGTCCTTAATAGAGTTTAGAAGGGACGAGTCTAAGGCCAAGAAGAGCAATAATGGCAAAGGTGGGGGAGAGAAGGGGTCGAAGACCGACCACACAAGGGAAGGCACAAACAAGTTATCTTCGAACAAGGAGGGTGGCAAGCAAGAAAAGAAGAAGAAATTCCAGCCCAAAGACAAGTGCTTCCTTTGTGATGGACCACATTGGGCTAGGGATTGCCCAAAACGGAAGGCCCTAAGTGCACTCCTTGAAGACACGGGTGAAGAGGAGGTGCACATGGGATCATTGCAGCGGCTTGGTGCTATCAAGGCCAAGGAAGACAAAGCCCCTACATCAACAAAGGGGTTGATGTACGTAGAAGCGCGTATCAACGGCAAGGTGGCAAGGGCCATGGTTGATACGGGGGCAACACACAACTTTGTCTCAACGGAGGAGGCAAAGCGTTTGGGGCTCAAAACGAGCAAGGAAAGAGGGAGCCTTAAAGCAGTCAACTCGAAGGCACGCCCTATCGAGGGAGTTGCCAAGGGAGTCGAGATGACAATTGGGGCTTGGAAAGGCACCGTGGACTTGTCGGTCGTGACAATGGACGACTTCGACTTGGTGCTTGGCATGGAATTCTTGACACGGGTCAAGGTCGTACCTATGCCATTCTTAAACAAGGTGTGCATCATGGAGGAAGGAGCACCTTGTATGGTCCCAACGATACAAGGGACTAAGGAGGGGCCGAAGCTTCTTTCGGCCATGCAATTGAAGAAGGGAGCCGAAGAGGGGCAAGTCACACATTTGGCAGCACTCTTGGAAGACAAGGAGGATGTCCCCAAGGCAGCCAGACCGAAGGAGGTCAAGAGAACTCTAAAGGAGTTCAAGGACGCGATGCCCCCTGAGTTGCCCAAAAGCCTACAACCAAGGCGAGAAAGGTTGGATGTGGCTAAGTCCTACTTAGACAAAGCCACAAAGAAGATGAAGAAGTGGGCCGACATAGATAGACGACCTGCAAACTTCGCAATAGGGGACATAGTCATGGTGAAGTTACTACCCCAACAATTCAAGTCCTTGCGAAAGGTGCACAAAGGACTGGTTCGTCGGTATGAAGGCCCGTTCAAGATCATGAAGAAGGCGGGTAAGGTTTCTTACCAACTAGACCTCCCACCAAAGCTCAAGATCCATCCTGTCTTCCATGCAAGTATGTTGAAGCCTTACCAAGGAGATGCGGAGGATCCTAGTCGTGAGACTTCTACAAGGGCACCTACGAGCATAACAACATCCTATGACAAGGAGGCGGAACATATAATGGCAGATCGAGTAATGCGCAAATGTGGGGTGCCTCCGAGTCGAGAGTATTTGGTGAAGTGGAAGGGATTGCCCGAGAGCGAAGCAAGTTGGGAACCAGAAAACGCATTGTGGCAGTTCCAAGAACATATAAGGAGGTTCCACGATGAAAACACGACGAGGACGTCGACGGAATAGGTGGGGGAGAATGACACAGCCCAATTTATCATAGGCCCAATGGTATAATATTCATGGGCCACACATGGGCTGGCCCAACTTAGAAATAACACTAATGGGCTACACTTAGCCCACATTCTAGAAAGGAGGGAGATTCTAGAGGAATCTACATCCATAAAGTATCTTGTCTCTAGAAATATCCCTAGAAATATCTAGACCCACTAGAATATTCATAACCATTAGATTCTAGACACTTGTACAAATCACAACCATTCATTGTATCCTACCTCACCTATAAATAGGGGAGGGATTCATTTGTACAAAGCATCAAACAAGTGAGCAATACAAGTTCTCTCAAGGTTCTCTTTGAGCTCTAAGCTTTCTTCTACTCTCTCTAGCTGGGTTTTAGGCTGACTTAGTGCAAGAAAGTGCTAAGTGCCGGCACGGTTGGCTTAGTCAATAACTAAGGCCGTGACAACATGCTCCACAATGGTTGGCAGCAAAAGCGTCTCCATTGAGCTCACATCAAGCAGAAATGTTTATGAAACTAATAGAGTCAAATGAATTTTCTTCCTACCTGCATTTGTTTTGTATTCAAGCTAATGTTGCTTGTTCTACAAATGCGCTAGTGAAGAAAGTAATGAACCACACAGCCTTGCCACCAATAGCCGAATGGAATGCTTTCAAAGCGGAATATGATGAAGTTCCAGACAAGATACCCATGTCAATTGCACGTCAAGGGGGATTACCTTATTTTCGGGAGTCAATGGTTAAAGAAGGAGAATACATTTCTGTTCCTGATTTAAGGGATCAACTATCATACAGATCATTCTTACCACAATCTCTAGCATCAAAAATACCATTTTCCTCTACCTGGAGCAAGAAATTGAAGGAGCTCTTTGGTGTAATGGATAAATCAAAAATGGATAAGTATATTCAAGACACCCTTAAAATATGTGAGAAAAACTCCACCTGCGGTGAGCCGTTCACTTGTGCGATTTCTGCCGAAGATCTTATTCATTTTGTCATTGGAAAATTAGGGAACCATATAAGCATATGGAGTACTGAGAACATTGAAGGATCTTATGAAAATGTCCGAATTGGATCTCTGAAACTCATCTATGCAGACCTCTCTCAACCACCAGCCTTATGTCATAGTCTACCATTCCTATTTCAAGTCTATTATTGTCATGTTCTGAAAAAGGTAAAGGTTTATGCAGTTGATATACATGCTCAAAAGAAAGTAAATCATGCAATTATGACTTGCCACTATGATACATCAACTTGGAATCCAAACCATCTTGCTTTTAAGCTTCTTGGTTTTGGCCCAGGCTTAATCGAGGTCTGCCATTGGATAACTGAAAATGGACTGGTTTGGACAAAGGCTTTAGGTTAAGAAGCAACTGAAGATTCTATCTCCCACTTCTCTTATTTGTGTTCTGTGTTACTTCTTATGCTATTCGAATGATAAATAACAACTTACCTTTTATTTTCTTATTATGCATTAGCTTAGGTATAATTTATAGAATCAGTAGTTCTTTTCTTTTTGGGTTAATAATCAGTAGTTGCATATGGATTTTTCACATTCTTTAGGGCATTTGGTCAGGATGGTTCATAATTGTAACCAAGAAATTTTTATGCATGTTGTCCAAATAATTGAAATTTTATGATGATGTGGTGAAAGAAAAATTAATCTCTGTATTTAAAAGTTTCTGTATTTGCCCTACAATTGCTCTTCATATTACAAATAGCAGATTGTTGGTTTATTTGAGTACCATTGATTACAATTGAGACAAGTTTGATTCATTACCAAATTAAAAGTTCAAGATGGCAGGTATTATGTTAATAATATGTTATCTTGATTCAGGTATCAGCAGCTTCATGTCCATCAGAGAGGTATCCCATCTGGAAAATTAGCACCTGTTAGAACAGATGAATTTCTAATAATTCATACCCACCTGAATACATGCAAGGCCCTCATGCTTTTATCCTTTCTTGTATAATCTTTTTTTCCCTTAGAATCTATTAAAAAAAAATCTTAAAGACCCAGAGTTTTCACTATCCCAATGCTTGATCCCTGGTTTCTGAGGTAGCATATGGAGTTTTTAACCATCAGAACAACCAATTTTGACCCAGTGTTTAATGGTCCTCTCTGGCCCTTAACTAACTCTTCTGGCTTTTGATATTCTATTTACTTTTTTCTATTTTCAGGTTTTATTTTGAATCCTTCCCTTTTGAGCTACATCACAAGAGTTGCTACATTGTAACTAGAGTGTATGTTTCTTTATAGAACAAACAATCTATATAGTAATGGAAAGACGATTATTTATCTGGTAAATTTCTATTCGCTATTGTAAATCATAGCCTGTTGTTCTACATTCTTTTTTTTTTTTTGGCAGAACAAAATTGTTCTACATTCAACTAGACTGTTTATTGTAAATTCCTTTCCCAACTAAGCCTCAAAGCCTGTTAACATTGTTGACCAGTTTCAATCTCATAGTTCACATTAATGTTACCTCCTCCTCCTCATTTAACCACCTCATATTCTTTCCGTTTCTTTGTTCTGCCAGCATTTCAGGAAACTCACCCAGCAATTGAACAAAACTCCAATCTTGTGAACCAAAGAAACCCTGTTTCATGTATCTGAATAGTTCAAAGAAGTCCGCAAAACCTCAGTGGAGTTTACCAGATTAAGTTTAAGCCATGAACCAATAGTTTGATCCCAGTTTTAAACATTAAAGTTTTTGTTTGAATAGTTCCAGGAAGTCTTAATAAATTACTAGATCAAACAGGTGAAATGCTTAAATTAAGACCTTGTACAGTAAACACTAACCATAAACATAAGGAAAACTCTGCCCATCTCATTAAAACTAAAGAGACACACATATTGAAATTGTGGACATGTGGGTTCATAATACAACTGCAGATTCGTAATTCGATCAGCATGCTATTTCTCTCCTTTTTTTCCCTTTTGATTCCATTCTTAACTTTGTCTTGGATATATAATTAACTTATCAAAACAAAAAAAAACTAGAGCAAAAAGCAGCCAAGAAATTAATGATCAATCAATAACACCAACAACTATTCTATACTGATAAATTAATAGCCATTTGTGTCATATGCCTCCTGAAATTTCCCAATCTCATTCCACAGAAGCCAGCCTAGTATCTCCCATTGACTTAGTCTTTGTGAGTTTTCCACTAACTCATCTCTAACATTCTGCCCTGTTTTGATATGCTAACACAGTTACAACAGAGTTCCCTGCCTCATTCAATTTCATTTCATTTTGATCCAAGTAATCATGTATGTGATCTAGACTTGGTTCCGCATCACTAAAATTAACTGATACTTTGCATCAGGTTTTGTGGTAAACTTGAATAAAAGTCTCCAGGGAAGTATCACATATCATGAAGAAATATACAGTGTACAGCAATGCAAACCAAAGTCAGTGAAGAATAGAGCGTGTAAGAAAAAGATAACATCACCATTTATTGGATGCATAAACAAGTAAATACATAACACTATTGGAAAGACTACCAAAGAAACTAAGAAAAGGACGCACAGTACAAAATGACCATACCTACAAAAAACAAACAACCAACACTGTTCTTCAAAGATTATTAAGTTCTCATGGGGAAGCCAGCATCACAACATCGGATCCATAACTATACAACTAGAGAGTCAAGATACTGACCAACCTCGCCACCAAGGATTTGTTGAATACCAGACTAATGGGGGCATGTAAGCCTGAATTTGGTTTCTGCCGACTAGTGGTTTAATAGTCCCATCACCTAGATCGAAAATTCCCATGTCAAGAGCACCATGTTTCTGTCGATAGTATCCTTCGAAATAATCATCTGTGAAGTATATACAGTTCTCCCGGCATCCAGGGAATTCAGAAGCAGATAAAGATAATGAGCAATTATAGCCAACAAAAACAGCTCTGCCACCAAGATTGTGAATCTCCACCCAATTTCCTTCACTGTGGTCTAGCTTGTAAACTTCAAAATATAAAGTTTTGTGGGGTAGACGTGCTGGTTCAGTGCCACCATCATCATCACTATCAACCACAACATCTTCTTCATCATCATCCACATAACGACCGCAACCCATGAATCGATTCACCATTAGCAAGTCTCCAGATGACTCCACCAAATATAACTTGTGAGGATTGGACACATTCATAGGTCGACGACCAACCATCGTCAGGTGCGGAGAAGCATCTCCCAGGACAGAAACCATGAAAACTCGTCCAGACCCTTTAACAGTATAGAACTGTTCTCTATAGAAAATGACATCATGAGACCGACCATGAAGACCATCTTCAAATACGGTCCATCGCAGGTCCTTCCCAGGTCTACAAAAGGCCAATTGATCATCCTCGTTGCGAATAGCCATAACAATCGCCTCAAAATCCGGAGAACAAAAACCCACAATCGCTTTGTGAATGTAATAGTCACGGAGATAGGCGGCGAACCCTTTTCGTTGCTGCAGAGGCATAGGCAATCTGGTCGGAAAAGCTGTAAGCGGCGGAAGTTGTATCTGAGCTCTTGTGAAGGGATGCAACAATTGGATCTCTGAATTGGCATGAACCGTTACGAGCCATCCTGCTGAGGATCCACAGATTCGTCTATCGGTAGCCTCCGGTAGATCGAGTTGGTAAACCTTGCGGGTGGGATCTGCGAGGCTAACTATACCAAGAGTTCTGTCACAGATGCTACAAATTCTACTCTTTCTTGGGCTGCTTCCAGTGGTGCAGGGGATTATCAGCCATGGAAGAAGCTTCCCGCGAAGGAATGGAGGAGTAACCAATCTCCATGAGTTGCAGACGCAGCTGAATCGTATCAGATCAGCAAGAGATAAGCGCTCCGAAATCAATTCCAAGAGGACATGGGGAAGTCCGGACCAATCTGCCATTGATCGTTGTTGTGAAGTTCTGCTCTGAAACCAAGAAATCCAAACACAAATGAGTAACGAGGAATAAACAAAGAGTTGTAAGTCGGTGCCTCCCAGAAAGATCTTCTACAGTATTAGGAACGGACGATGCTGTGCCAAAAGTGGCATGAAATTGACACGTGTCAAATATTAAATAGAATATCAGTTGCGGATAAGCTTCACCTTGGTCGTGCCCAAAAGAGAAAAAAAACATAAGCCCCATCATTTGATAAATGCAAGAGAATCTAAATTATCTCGCAAATTATTGGCGAAGCTCAATCGGTCTTCATCGAAGGGAGACAAACTATTGACCATCTGGTATTCTTAAGAACGCAGATTTGAGTTGCAGGTCTTAAAAGTCCAGATTGTTACCATGTAGACCAAAGCATCTAGCTGGTTAAGGTTTCAAAGAGATTGGAACTTGTTCTACTTCTGCTCTTGCAATGGATGGAGATCAGTTATCTATCTGATAGCTTATAGTCCCAGCAAGCTCTTTTATGTTATCTTAAAACCAATTCAAAGGATAAACAAATTTAAGATAGTACATTACTCTCAGTGGCATGCTCAAAACCAAGTAGTTACGCAGCAGAAGAAATTGGGATCAACGCACATTGCCCAACCAGGAGAACACCTGGGCTTGAAACTCTGTGGTGTAGACCGCGGTAGTGACAAAACTAAAGGTATCACATCTCATCTGGCTAATCTGGGTGGTTTGTAATTTTGATCTCTACAAGCTTAAAACTGGTCAAATGTACTGGAGCTGAAGAATGATGAAGCACACTTGAGGCTGAACAGAATACTATCCCGCATTGTTGGATATAGCAATGAAGAAGGTATGGTATATGGTGCTGACATTGGCTTTTCCAGAGGCTATAAGAAACTTAATTCATCTGTCTATGATGAATGGAATTGATTTATACTCATTTATGACTGATGTATTCTGGATGGCTGTAAATTGATTAAATGTAGCAGACAAGAAGTAATTGGGAACATCTGTTTGCAGAAGCCTAACAATGATAGATTATCAGATAGCTATGAAGCAAACAGATTACTCCTGTGCTTCCTAATGCATTTCCCAATAAATTACTAATCCATCCTATCAAGTGGACTCTTCCTAGTTTTTTCTCCAAGAGTTCAAATATTGGCAGTACTCATAAACTCCAGTGTCTCTTTAGAATGATCAGTGGCCACATCAGGTTCTGGATTGTGAAAAAAACATCATGTTTGAACACCAATCTCCAAACTCTCATAACGTAGAAGTTTCCTTAATGAGCTACAGACCAACCCAGTAGACTGGTTAGACAAAACAACTGTCCTAAGCCCCCCCCCCCCCCACCCCAGTGAGACTAAAGTAGGAAAAGTATCCATGGGGAGGCTCAAATTTATGTATCCTTACCCTTGTTCCCAAAGAGGCTATTTCCAGGACTTGAGCCCATGAAGAGGCATTCAGCAAGGCAGGAGTTGACTTGAACAATGCACCAAGCATGATTTTGCTCACTTAACTTGAGAAAGAAAATTACATCCTCACCCTCCATGCTAAGATATATTGGTTTGAGACAGTTAATTGAAAACAAGGAGAACAACATATCACACCAAGGTACAACAGTAAGCACGCATGCAAAATATCCTTCAAAGATTATCATGATCCAACAGTTGCATGTGAATTTATTGAGATCAGATAAAAGGATCAATGTCCAATATATGATGGAAACCAGAACAATATCTGAGGATGATTAGAAAGCAACAAAATCTAGCACAAATAGTAAGATATTAGCTGAAACAGGAAATCAGAAACTTAGATCCAGAATAGAAGCAAATTCAAGAATTCTGGCAAGTCATATATAGCAGTAGGATTCTATCATAAAGTCAGCATGATCAAATTTTGCAACCATGTGAAGGTTTAGAATTGGGTCTGATTGCTTATAGTAATGTCTGATCCTGAAATCTCAATCTGAAACTTATAAGAAAGCTGAAATTCCAGCAAGGTAGTATGCATAAGAATGGAATTGAAACAGAAATGATAGCCCAGATAATTGGTGAACTAGATTAAGGAAGAATGGAAGATAAGTAGGAGAACATGAGGTATAAGCATCTCGACTGAAGCTAGACTGAAATCACCAACAACCCCAAAGATGGCATCTTACCAAGGGTTACACTGCATCACAACCAACCCTAAATCTCATAAAAGATTGTAGACAAAGCCAACTTTCTTCAACTAGCAAAACTGTGGGGTTTACAAAATCTTAGAATGCTTATATAGAGATGATTTATTCAATATACAGGAAAGGAATTTTTTTAGAAAATAGAAGAAAAAGGGATCAAGAAGATTTCATTGTTTTCCACCTTCAGACTCCATAGTCGAAACAGAATACCATCCACATATGGTTCTCCTACGATTGGGAGGATTCTCATACTAAGTCTGATTGAACTGAAGTTTCCAGGGAAATGATTCCCAGGTATTTGAAACATTCCAGGGTATGATTCCCAGCTGTTGTAATCTGAGATATTTCTCTCGTTAATGTTTTTGTGAGACCAATCCATCCAGCAAGCATTCTAATTTTTCTACCATATTAACTGGCGTCGGAAGGAGTTACTTTCCTATATATTTCCCTCTAAGCTCCATTACATTAGACAGGAAGTACTTTATGTGGTTGAGTTCATGTTATCTTACTATTGGTTCCATGGCAGTTCTTCTCACAGGGGAATCCATTAAGCCTCCTACAGCTGGTTCTGCTTTGGAAAAATGTGCTACATTTAACTACATTTAGATATAGTTGAATGTAGAACAATTCTGGGATCCTTCTATTTTTATTTTGTTATTTGAGTCCCTGTTTGTCAAGTTCTGATACAGTCCCCATCCAAGTAGGAGTGTCAAGTTGAAATCCTATTCCATATTAGATTCCTTCATAGGTTAGGAGTGTCTTTAAATTCTGCAATTATTATTTGTTTAGGAGTCCTTGCAACAGAATTCTTTCTTTATTTAGTTTCCTCGTCGAGTCATAGTGTGAGCATGAGTTCTAATCCAAACAGTTAGTTAAGTCCTATTAGGAAATCCTTCATGTAAATGCTATAAATATAGCCTATTGCTTGTAAAGAAATCAGACTTGATGATTATTAAATCTTCTGATTGAAGGACATTGAAGAGAGGAAGTCGTGGGATTTCCCTCCTAGGGAAAGCCTGCGGTTGTGTGTGAACTCATCAATTTTCTGCAGAATTCAAGTTCTTCAAAGCCCTCATTATCACCTACAGCAAGTAAACCCTACCCGTACCCCTACCCTACTTCCTTCCTTCCCATCACAGCCCCTATTCCCCGTCCCCTAAACCCTGCATTCTGCAAATGCCAGCCCCCATCCCCTTCATACAGAATCCGGATCCTCACCCTGTCGGGGTAGCACAGAGTGCTCCCCGACGGGTTCCCGACCACACAAATCAGTGGGGCCCATGGATGGAATATTAATTTTTTTTTCTAAAAAGTGTTTTTCACCGTGGGCCCCACTGTTTTGTGTGGTCGGGAACCCGTTGGGGAGCACTTTGTGCTCCCCATCAAGGGAGCTGTCGTACAACCTCCCCCTCACCCAATCTCTGCAGCCCCCTTCCCCCACCCCTTTCAACCTTATTCCCCTAGTTCCCTTCGACTCCCCAGCCCTCCTTCTTCTAATTCTTGTTCTTTTTTTCCTTTTTCTCCTTGCACCAGCATTAGAATTCCCAGATTTCTATAACCAGAATTCTGAAACCCTAGCCCCTTACTCAAACCCTACTCCTTTTAGGAACCCAATCCCCTCTCCCCCCCCCGGCCCACCTTCGGCACCCCCGGGCCCCCTCTTTATCCCAAATCCTAGTAGAACCTAGTTTCATCTTCTTCATTCAAAATCCTAGAAACCTAACCCTACTTTCAACCATAACTTTCAAACCAGTCATCCAAACCCTAAACCCTATTAGGATTATCCTCCCTAAACCCTCCTTGACCTTCAACTACTACCTAGACTGAGCCATCCCTTTAGAAACCCTCAAGTTGAGAAAACCCCAATTTATCAAACCCTAGATTCTTGAATTTGAATCCGAACTTTAGAAACAACGGAATTCAGATTTGAGGTGAATCCAAATTTTAGAAAAAAACAGAATATAGGAATTGAGTTCCTAAAATCCTAGCCCTAACCCTGCTGGCTGAACCCTATACCTATTCCCAAATAACCCTATATCACCTTAGACCCTAGAAACTCTAAAAACAAACATAAACCCCAGCTTTTCCCCTAGCCCTAGACTGGAAGATCAGCTTTGAAATCTAAACTACATCAAGATTCAGACCTGAATTCCATTAAAACCATAGTCTCTAAGCCATACCCTAATCCTATTGGTCCAATCCCAAGGCCTAACAATGTTAAATCAAACTATACCATAACTGTGGGGTGTTTTAGCCCTGGAACAGCTGCTGTCCACTCTTGAATTTCCCTAGAAGACCTAATTGCAGGTATTACAACACTAATTTTATTTGCAGGTTTACTTGAATTGATCTTGGAGACTGGCCCTCGATTTTGGGGGTTACATCACATCATTATCCCATTAATTCCAAGGATCCCACCATTGCTAGAGCCTAGAGGTGTTGTTTTAGACAGAGCTGCCAAAATCTGGAAAATGGCCAAAAAAACTTATTCTCAGGTCACCAAGGCAGCCTAGATCTATGAACTTCCTGAGGAGGGAGGAATCCCACATTTAGACCAAACAACAGGAACTACCCTTCATGGAATATTATTCAATCCTGAGTGTTATGTAGCAAGTGTTGGAATTTTATGGGGTCTTTTTCTCGCTACTTGTGACATAGATGCAACTGCTTAAAAAAAGGGAGCAGATAGTCTCTGTGTGTGATTTTGTTTTAGGCCTCAACATGGAGTTTGATCAGATCTGTACTCATGTGCTGAATCGTGATCCTTTTCATCTTCAGATCAAACTTATGCAGTGGTACACTCATAAGATAGCGAATACAGGGCCGTACGACTGTTCACAGTACTGTTCACATGAATAGAGTCACAGCCTATTTGCCTTATTTGGTGATGCTTTTTAAAGATCTTGTGGGCCCATCAAGTGAAGAAAGATTCTACTTGATGCTGCCATAATTTAGTTTTTATTGTCAGCTTTAGTAAGTATGTTTTTTCATTTAGGTAGCTTTAAATTTCAGTTTGTCACTGTTTGCTTTTAGAAATTCTATCTTGTATAATGACTGGATTTATGGGAAGTTTCTCTTTTGGCCACCTAATTTTTATACTGTAGTCTAGTTTGCATGTTTATTTAATTTAGATTTAGTTAATCTATATTGTGCATATGCTAATATTATTTCAATGTTTAATCTTTTAATAATTTTTTTATTCACCTTGGTTAGCACAACTTAGATATTTGGCATAGGGCATACTTTTGATACTTCATATGCCCAGCCTATGGTTTCTTTGACTTAAATTTAGGGTAATTTACAAACAGGTTAAAAGCTCAAGCATTGGTCTATAGGAGACTGCCATCATGGCCAGGCAAACTAGATGCCTAACACCTTCCTATTTTCTAACTTGACACATAGCATTGTGTCTTTGGTCACACTAGAACAGCATTGTGTCTTTGGTTGCACTAGATTTTCTTTATCCATAGTAAATCAAAGTCTCTCCACTGAGGTAAGACATTTATGAGTGCTGGACCCTTTCCAGGTGGCAAGTCCCTTTCAACATGTTTTTGTGTAACACTTGCATGCTTTCTCCCTGAATTTGAGACAGAGCACTTTGAGGGCATGCCATATAACACCTCTTAGTCCATGTGTATTCTCCAACTCTCCTCCAACATGTGCGTGTTATTGGACCATGATTCTATCTAAAGGTCCCTTGTTCCTACAAAGTTACTTTCTATTTTAGTTTGCTTGGTTTTTATTTAGAAGTTCCTACTTTTAAAAGTTTCTATTTTGAGACTATCTATTTTTGAAGCTTAGGCCATTTCAATGAAGGTTTGATTAGTGGAATTTCTTTTGCTTGCTTATACGTGTATGGTGCGAGAAAGATGTGTTTTCAACAGCTAAGATAAGTACTGTGAGAGCCCCCAGGCTGACATAGGCTATTATCCCTACACCCTTCTCCCTTCTTCATATCATTTTCTATGATCTTCTTTCAGATGTTTACTGAAAAATAAACAAGAGAGCAATGCAGTATCAATTATTCAACTTGTTGATCCTTACTGTGTTGATCCTAGTGGCAATCTGTTTCCAGCTGATTTCCGGGTTCAAGATCGTATTTTCCATTAGAGAAAGAGAGAGAGAGAGAGAGAGAGAGAGAGAGAGAGAGGTATGGAACCCCATTGACCGCTCTCGCCTCACTTTCTCTCTAATACTTTGGTTGTGTCTTTCACTTAATTGGCTTCATCCACAGAGCCTACCTTGGTATAAGCTTTTCTGTTGAGAGAATACCAACTTGAATTGAGATACACTCTGGGGTTACCATCTAGCCATTGACAAGATAATTTTTCTCATTTCAGTATCTGATGGATAACAATCAAAGGGTCGGCTGATTATGAACCTTTTATGTATAATCCAATTGATTTGGATTCCTGGAAGCAGAGTTTAATAGATCTCCTGATACTGATCTCCTTGCATTAGGCTGAAGAGCAGTGAAGATAAGTCCTTCCTTTTATTTGTAATTGAATGCAGATTTTAAATTTGCAAAAAAGCCCATACCTTCCTACTTTGTTTTCGGCGAAGAAAGTCCTTCCTTCTTATTTGTCATTGAATGTAGATTTTAAACTCTCACAAAAGCCCATACCTTCCTTCTTTGTTTCATCCCTTCATTAGTTTCCAGAAGTAACCCCACCCCAAATTTAAGAAGATGATCATAGCAACATACTCACCCTAATGCTGGTTCTATATTTCAACTTGATAACTGAACTGCAATGAAATCTTGTCGACTGGCATAGAGACCTTGTAGTAGAATTCTTAGCATACATAATAAACTTCAAGAAAAAACTCAAGTCTGGATGAAATAAAATTTCAAAATAACTACAATTTTTTTCTTGTTAGGAAAATTTACTAAGTGTCTAAGTTCTCTTTTCTGTATGAACTCTTCTGTGAGAATCGAAGGTCAACGCAAAACGTCGATGGTTGAGCGTACAGGTTTAGAGGAGCACTTCATGTTTCTTGTAGAATTTCCATTAAGTTTTTCTTCTTTCGGAGGCAATAAGTAACTTCTCTACTTAACCACAGTTTGCTTTTACTGATAGACCACATCGCACATAACTCAGTCATAGGCACTTTGAAATATTTTGAAACCCTAAGTTAACAGTCTACACAAATATAAACTCAGCAATACACAAACATACTATTCAGTAAGTAGTGCAGTTAACAAAACCTATATCTTTTCTTTTATGGTACAGTTTTTATCTCAAGATCAACAAGTAGATATCTTCACAAAGGGATTACTGATTTAATGGCACCAGCTTTTCTGCAGCATCATTTAATGGCACCAGCTTTTCTACAGCATCATTCAGAACTAGACTACTGTCCATAGTTTGATGGGGGGTGATAGACCACGTCACCCATGGCTGCTCATATTTAGTTTGAAATATTTTGAGAACCCTATTTTATCTCAACCAAATTCCATCAGTTTAACAGTCTACACAAATGTATACTTTACTCCAGTGTAAAATGTATAAAATATTTCACGTTTGCCATTCAGTAAGCAGTTTTATTTAAATTTTATCACCTTAAGTTTTATCATTGACAATTACTGTCATGCAACACGTCAGTTAGATTGGCTAGTATCATATATTAAACTAGAATCATGTTGGAAAATAATTACAGTGCATTATCATCCATTCACAGATAACTAAAGCATCTCATTAACAAAAGAATTAATTTTTGATCGGGTAGATATATAAATATGGAGCCATTCATTATTAGCAACTACCTATTATTGGCATGTATAATTTTTCAACAATGATCACATTTGCGGCTGATTAAGAAACTACATAACTCGGCTCATCGGGAAGATAATGACATACATGGATAAAAAGCTACTCCATAAGGTATATGAGACTTTTACAGTATAACAGAAAAAAATCTTCACAGATCTATGACATTATAAATATGTTTCATTTACGCAGCATATCAAGATACCTCCAAAACCCTTCCAAAACATCAAATCCTGAATTTTATGGGGTCTTTTCCCACTACTTGTGACATGGATGCAACTGCTTTTAAAAAATATATGGCGGACATTCTCTATGTGTGATTTTGTTTTAGGCCTCAACATGGAGTTTGATCAGATTTGTATTCATGGGGTGAACCATGACACTTTTCATCTTCGGATCAAGCTTATGCAGTCGTATACTCATAATACAGCCAATATAGGACCATAAGACTGTTCATGGTACTGTTCACATGAATAGAGTCACACCCTATTTTTGCCTTACATGGTGATGCTTTTCAGAAGATCTTGTGGGCCCATCAGTGAAGAAAGATTCTACCTGATGCTACCATAGTTTAGTTTTTATTGTCAGCTTTAGTAAGTATGTTTTTTCAATTATGTAGCTTCAAATTTCAGTGTCACTGTTTACTTTTAGAAGTTCTATGTTGTATAATGACAAGCTTTATCAGAAGTTTCTCTTTTGGCCTCCTAATTTTTGTACTATAGTCCATTTTGCATGTTTATTTAATTTAGGTTGATTTTATCTATATTTTGCATATGCTAATATTATTCAAATGTTTAATCTTTTAATAACTTTTTGGTTCATCCAGGTTAGCACAACTTAGATATTTGGCATAGGGCATACTTCGATACTTCATTGCCCACCTAAGGTTTCTTTGACTTAAATTTAGGGCAATTTACAAACAAGCAAAAAGCTCAAGCATTAGTCAACGGGAGACGCCATCACGGCTGGGCAAACTAGATGCCTAACACCTTCCTATTTTCTAACTTGACACATAGCATTGTGTCTTTGGTTGCACTATATTTGCTTTATCCACAGTAAATCATAGTCTCTCCACCGAGGGAAGACATTTATGAGTGCTAGACTCTTTCCAGGTGGCAACTCCCTTTCGACATGTTTTTGTGTTGCATGCTTTCTCCCTAGATTTGAGACAGAGCACTTTGTGGGCATGCCATATAACACCTCTGAGTCCATGTGTATTATCCAACTTTCCCACCAACATGTGCGTGTTATCGGAACATGATTCTATCAAAAGGTACCTTGTACCTACAAGTTAGTTTCCATTTTAGTTTTGTTGGAAGTCCCTAGTTTTTAAAGTTTCTATTTTAACACTATCTATTGTTTTAAGCTTACGCTAAGCAATAGATAGGCTCCAATCACTTCAATGAAGACTTGATTATTGGAATTTCTTTTGCTGGCTTATACGTGTCTGGTTTGAGAAAGATGTGTTTTCAACAGCTGAGATAGGTACTGTGAGAGCCCCCAGGCTTACATAGGCTATTATCCCTATACCCTTTCTCCCTTCTTCATATTATTTTCTACGATCTTCTTTCGTATGTTTACTGAAAAATAAACATGAGAGCAATGCAGTGTCAATTATTCAACTGGTTTATCCTTACTGTATTGATACTAGAGGCAATCTATTTCCAGCTGATTTCCGGACTCAAGATCATATTTTCCATTAGAGATACGAGAGAGAGGTATCGGAACCCCATTGTTGCTTTCGCCTCACTTTCTCTCTAATACTTTGGTTGTGTCTTTCACTTAAGTGGCTTCATCCATAGAGCCTACCTTGCTATAAGCTTTTCTGTTGAGAGAATACCAGCTTGAATTGAGACATACTTGGGGTTACCGTTGCTTCCGGTTTTACCCAGCTATTGACAAGATAATTTTTTCTCATTTTAGGATCTCATGGATCACAATCAAAGGATTTGCCGATTATGAACCTTTTATGTATAATCCAATTGATTTGGATTCCTAGAAGCGAGTTTATAGATCTCCGATACCGATCTCCTTGCATTAGGCTGAAGAGCGATGAACAAAGTACTTCCTTTTATTTTTAATTGAATCTGATTTTAAATTTGCTCAAAAGCCCATACCTTCCTACTTTGTTTTCAGCAAAAAAAGTCCTTGCTTCTTATTTGTTATTGAATGCAGATTTTAGATTTGCCCATACCTTCCTATTTTGTTTCATCCATTTATTAGTTTCCAGAAGTAACCCCACCCCAAATTTAAGAAGATGATCATAGCAACATACTCACCCTAATGCTGGTTCTATATTTCAACAGAACTGAAATGAAATCTAGTTGACTAGCAGTAGAATTCTCGCTATACACAATAAACTTCAAGAAAAAACTCATGTCTGGATGAAATAAAATTTCAAAATAACTACACATTTTTTCTGGTTAGGAAAGTTTACTAAGTTCTCTCTTTTACGTATGAACTCTTCGTGAGAATCAAAGATCAAGCCAACATGACGATGGTCGAGTGTACGAGTTTAGAGGAGCACTTCATGTTTGCCGTAAAATTTCCATCTAAGTTTTTATTCTTTCAGGAGGCAATAAGTAACTTCTCTGCTTAACTACAGTTTGCTTTTACTGATAGACCACACCACACATAACTCAGTCATACGCACTTTGAAATATTTTGAAAACCCTAATTTACCAGTCTACACAAATATAAACTCAGCAACACATAAACAAACTATTTAGTAAGTAGTGCAGTTAACAAAACCTATATCTTTTCTTTTATGGTACAGTTTTTATCTCAAGACCAACAAGCGAGACATCTTCACTAAGGGATTATTGATTTAATGGCACCACCTTTTTCGTTGCATCATTCCAAACTAGACTACCGTCCATAGTTTGAAGGGGGGTGATAGACCATGTCACCCATGGCTCCTCATGTTCAGTTTGAAATATTTGAAAACCTATTTTATCTCAACCAAATTCCATCAGTTTAACAGTCTACACCGATGTATACTCTACTCGAGTGTAAAATGTATAAAAATATTTCATAAAAATATTTCACGTTTACCATTCGGTAAGCAGTTTTATTTAAATTTTATCACCTTAAGTTTTATCATTGACAATTACTGTCATGCAACGCATCAGGTAGATTGGCTCGGGTTCATATATTAAACTAGAATCATGTTGGAAAAGAATTACAGTGCATTATCATCCATTCACAAATAACTAAAGCATCCCATTAACAAAAGAATTAATTTTCAATCGGGTAGATTTATAAATATGAAGCCATTCATTATTGGCAACTACCTATTACTGACATGTATAATTTTTCAAAAATGATTACATTTGCAGCTGATTAAGAAACTACATAACTCAGCTCATCAGGAAGATGATGACATACATGGATAAAAAGCTACTCCATAAGGTACTATAAGTATGAGACTTTTACGATATAATGAAGAAATCTTCACGGGAACTATGACATTATAAATATGCTTCATTTACCCGTCACATCAAGATACTTTCAAAACCCTTCTAAAACATCAAATCTTTCACCAAATTCAGGATCTTGAATCACGATCTACGGCTTCGCTGATACGTCTGATACCAAAAGGGAGAGTTAGCAATTATACTGCGATCATTGCAGTAAATCAAACGTTCGCAAGTTCGATTTCTTATGTTGAATACTCCCACTTCATAACGCTCGTAAGGCCGCCAAAAGAGACGATGGAAACATTTGTGTATATAGTAGATGTGATTAGCATCACATCCAGGGACATCGAAGCGCCGAGAGATACTACGATATTCGATCGGCGAGCGGACAATTGTTGCCTATGTCTTGAACGTACACCAAATCCTTTTGCTCAAGATCCACCCTATAAATATTGAATGCTCCTTGTCGTCACATCCAATCCTTAGAACCAACAATAAATGGCACGAACACTCCACTAGATGGTAAGTGAAGCCCACGCGAAGTGGGGATTTCCATCACCACCTCCATTGTTGGGGAAGGACCATCAAAACCTGAAATTACAAACGGATCTTTCTCGATTTCTTATGGCATAAAACCGATCTTTGTAAAAGACAATGTCTTTGTACTTTCCGCTAAAGCCTTCAAGCTGGACCAGTTTTGATCCATCCCAAGCCTAAAACTAAGCCAGTTTCTTAGGTTTGAAGCACATTGCCATAACCACTCCATCGGTCCGCGATGAAGAAGAGAGATGATGCGAAGCGTTCGAGTTGGGAAATCCAACAATGGCCTTCTCTATATATACACGTTTGCCCTCAAAATTGGGCGAGATCGGTAAACACATGATAGGTCGGTTCTGGAAGTTGGATATGGGCTCAGGTGGAGGGATCAAGTAAACTAAGGTCCCCGGGTCCTCCCCACGGTGATAAGCCATCCAACCCGAGGATCCATAAATCACACGGCCATTGACTTCGATGAACCGGAGGATACGGACCTTACGATTGGGATCGCAAAAAGATTAACAAATCCCACCGAGCTCCTTCACCATTTCCATCACTATCACCATCACCATCACCATCACCATCACTGTCATTGTTGACATTGTTACGTGGGAAAACAATCCAACAACGATATTTAGGAGTCATTGACCTCCAATGACTACAAAGCAGAGTTGTTCGCCATATAATCATAAGGAGAATCCAAATTCTTCAAAACCAAGTCAAAGATATCTCTTGGAAGTTGAGACCAATCTTGCTTGCATCGGATAGAAGTATAGGTTGTCATGGTCAAATGAGTGAAGAGAGAATAGTAAAATTTTTGTTGCAGAGGTCTTATCTATAACTCTCTACTGCAATTGCTACAACTAGGGATTGTGTGTGTTTCTTGTTTCTCTCAAGTACCTATTTATAGGCAATTGATTCCAATCATATAGTGTCCCATGGACATTTAAGCCGATTTTTACTTCACGAGAGATTCGACACTTGGCTTTTGTTTTGCAAAATGTCCACTAGCATGCACCACTACGACCATCGGATTGGCTAAGCTCGGTATCATTTCGCAATGGATGAAAGATACATGGCTTGGTGGACAGCCCAATTGTATACCTAATGTTTATCTTTTGTTTTAAAATCTATAAGTTTTCCTTATTAAAAAGTAATAAATACATTAAAAAAACTTCCTTTTCACGTGAAATTTACACACTGAGAATCCCGTTGTGGATGCTTGTCTTTGCCTACAAGAATAGCTCAACATATGATATTATGTTCCATAAAATAAGGGAAACATTTAATTTCACTAACTAAGAAGTTAGATTATTACCAAAAATAAAACTAAAAGGTTCAAAATTAAACCAATCATTAATTAAATAGTTATAATCTTTCCTCTTTTCTTTCTTTTTTTCTTTTTTGGCTTTATATTCAAAAGCTATTTAATATAAAGATTTTCCAAATTTCAAAGTTAATTAATGTTGACCGAGAAAAAGAAAGAGAAAGTCAATTAAAGTAATTTACTTGAACGCAAAAGTTGGTTTATGAGAATATAGTCAAGCACTAATGGTAAACCCTGGAAAATGAATTAGATAGGTTCATCATTTCCACAAA